>NW_020800512.1:0-36618 GCF_003590095.1 Trichoplusia ni | reverse complement strand
AAACATATGACTTTATCAACAAGTAGGTACAGATAAATAAAAGTGGTAAGGGCTGATGCCAAATTAAAACTTCTACTAGGACCACACCCCATCCCCACACTTTTCGATAATTAGTAATTAGCTTCATATAACAGTTAAGATTAATATACCTAGTATAACACTAGTTATTACCTAAAAAATATAATATATTTTCGTTCTGACTAAGCTATGGCATTCAAAAGTTATACTAGAAAATATAAACTAACAAACAAGATCTCCGAATATGTTACATCCCTTTTTTAATAAGGCGTTTGTTCAATAATATATTAAATCCATAAATACATAATATGAAATCAAAATGCATCAAGATGACAAAATAATGCCTAATTATCGATCATCATCGACTTAAGCATCGATATTTATATATTTATCAACTAAGAACCAACTCAGTACTTAAGTTTAATTTATAACTGTACTAAAAAACATCCTACATCTAGTTTTAAATGTAGGTGAGCAATATAAATCTGTACCTCTTTACAAGTACGATGATTGATGACACACATACAGATACGTGCTAATATTATATGCATGCAAGCATGCCTGCAATCATGCCTCAATCGCAGGTATTATTTCGGTATCTCGGATTGGAAATCGATGTTGCTATATCGATATCATTTTCGAAGTAGGTCTTAAAGTAAGTAGAAGTTTGTTGTATACAGGGCAAAGGCCACTGCCCATTTAGGGGAGGTTGAGGATTGATCATGCAGGTTGAGGATTTCAGATTCCGATATCTGGAATCCAGGATTCCTAACGTTTGTCAGTGGAGTCTTAGAATAATAAGGAGTACTATAACTTTGAATAAGTCACAGTGATATTTGCCCGCGTTGGGATCGAACCTGCACCTTGTGCGTGTCCAAACCACGTACAGAATCGCAAGGCCATCAAGGTATTTAAAAACAAAGATGAGTGTCCCAGAGCCATCAGGGACTTTAGGAGTAGTTAATATTGCCCCTCTGTTAGTTTAGCCACATTATTCATAGAAGCTATGACATGCCTTGACATTTCCTGTTAAGGATTTGATTAGGGATACATATTTAGATTGTGTAAAATTGTCATTTAATTATTATTGTTTTCCTTTTTTGTGAAATATGCTTTGTATATGTATCAACAGTGTAAACCTCAGCAAAACTTACTTCATTGTAACGTTTTTTCTTCTCTGGATGTCAGTTTTTATAGAAAATCATTAACATTTTGCTATTTGATACTTGTTTTGCTTATTTACGTAATGTAACGTTTTAAAAGTGCCTGGAAACGGCCTATTTGAAATAAAAACTTTTTGATTTTGACTCAATTGTAAGGAAATTATATTCCATACCAATTTTTCAAACATTTTGGGCTTTTTCCTACACTTTTCCTAGTATCACTAACGGGGATTTTTGTCTGTCCGTCAATGTTACTATCAGCAGACTATTTGCACGTCAGGAACCGTAAGAGTCACAAAACTACGAAAACTTTTTCGAAAATGTTCCTGCTAGATTGTCTTTGATCAAACCATTCTTCTATTAACTTAGAAACCATGCCCACTTTCACTTAGTATAATACACAGACAAAGGCTAGCAATCATCATTAATAACTTAAACCATCACAATTTGATTGGCGACATTGCTCTTACTAATATAGAAACTATATTTCTACACTATTGTTCACAATGTCGGTTAAGAGCTCCTTTATTAGACTCTTAGATATCTATTAAATTGTATTTATGACGTTTTCTCAATATACTTTGGCTATACTAATTGGTGATCTGCGACTTTCAGAGGTGTCGTGTCGTAAACTTTTATGGCCCGTCTCATCTTTCTTCATCATCCTAGCCTTTTCAAAACTATGGTGGGGTCGGCTTCTTGTCTAACCGGATACAGATAAGTACAGTTTGCAAGAAGTGACTGCCTATCTGATCTCCTCAACCCACTTTTGTAGTAATATTTGTGTGATAAGATGATGATGTTGAAAAGTTGCTTTGACACAGTAGTTACTTGATTTGTTTTATGATAGAGTGAAATTGAGCCTTGATTGCTCTGAAATTAGTTTTTAATTTAAGAGATTGTAATGTAGCCAAAAAAGTATTTAACAGTGTATATCAGAAATTCAATTGACACCCAGATAAATCGAAAGCCACCACAAATAAAATCATTAACCGCAAACAAATTACATTCCGAATTAAACCATAATAACCTTCTGCCATTCTCAAGCAAGAAGACATAAAACTGAAGTAGTGTCCGACTACCGAGTACCAAGGGTACCGGGGAACCAGAGACAAACGCAGTTTTCAATAGGCGCATCTGTCAGAGACAAGATAAATGGCACATTTCATACATAAGAGGTTAACACTGCCGCAGACATAACTACACATTTACCATAAACTAGTGCCTCGTAAAATTGCACATATGTTTACCGGAGCGAGGTGCAGTACCTTAAAAGCATTGGTAATATAACAAAACGTCTGAACCGAAATTACCCATAAAAGTCCGACGGCGTTTTCTAACTAAAGCTATGAAACTGAAACGTTGGTGGAATTTACAATGGCCGCCTTCGTCTACATTTAACGTTCATGACGTACACCTTAGTTTAATTAAAGTGCCTCAAGTCGGAGCGCGGGCCATTGCAACGACAATTTTGACTAAAACCAACCGTTTTATTACCTGACATGTTTTCTATGTTATTTCAACTGTGGCTGATGTCTTCACATAACACCTTGCACCCTTAGTTTAGGTTTATCAATCATTTATTTCTTATGAATAATAAAAGTCAAGAGGTAATTAATATTTAGGCCACAGTCATACAATATATCATGTGGTTAAAAGTAGTTAATTATTCCAAAGTTAAACAGTATATTGTTAACCAAACATGAGTAACCTAACTAAAACTATATAACCACAATCACAAGTACTCGTAGTCCAACCATCTGACTTAATTTAGCCAGTCTGGAAAAACATTTGACTTAATTTAGCCATTCTGGAAAAACATACGGAACGAATGTAATAGCTTTGCGTAAAGTTACGATGTTCGGTGTAAAAACCTTATAACCGAATACTCCCATTTTTATAGTCGGGAATATATTTACGAGAATTCGCTTCCAGGAATTGCACGTAAATTCAGAGAGTGCAGCATTTTTCATTACCCTGTACGTTAGCGATCCAAGATATTGTTCAATTTTAACTTTATAACAAACAAGGTTATAGGGAAACTAAGAAGGCGCTTTCTGCACGTTTGTAAATATTTTTTCGTTTGATTAACTTGAGTTATTGTGTAAAAGTGGTGGATAATGTAGCTTTTTACTTCTATAAAAACAATCAATTATTAGATATCATACAAACGCGCATTTTTTTATTTAAAATGAAACTTATTCTTTCACTTGATGAGTGATACTAGTTTTTTTTTTTTCATAAAATCTGTGTCAAATAACACTGCGGAGGCAAAGGCTTACGCTTTTTTCTTCCAAACTCTATCTGTAGATTCATAGCCACAAGCGTCTCAGATAACCTCATATCTGACTAGATCATCACAAATACTTGCTTAGCTACACGAAACAAAACAGAACTCAGAAACCTAATAACCCACTATCAAAAGGAAAACTGGTCAGCAATCTAATTCGGTTATACGACCAAAAAACCAACATCGCAATCCAGACTGAAGTGGATATAATCCAAGTTATATACGTATCACAGAAGCGAACCGAGTGAACTATACAAAGACCTAAATAACCAAAGGCAGGAGCTTTTCAATCCACGAGACGCAATAAAAATATGCGACGCTTCACAACACTCATAAAACTTGCGACGACAATGAATTCCTGAAAAAGATAATACCGCTAGCGTCATCTCTTTTAACAGCGTCGGAGTAAGCGGGACAAAGGAGGTAGACAATAAAGTTTTGATAGGAACCGACGGAATCCGGCGTATCGGACTTACGTTTACTGCGGACCTAGACGTGTATCGTCTTAGTTTTATGGACGAGTTTTAAAATTTTTAGAGATTTTTATTACATTACCCTTTTATAGCGCAGCGTAGGTCAGTAACGCGGTATTGCTACTTAATGCAAATATAGGAGCTTGTTAATTTTTACGGTCGTATGTTAACGAGCTTTCGTATTTTTCTCGTGTTCAGTAAGTCACTGTAGTAAAAGTTGGACTGAATTATGGATAATTTAAAAATGTATTGTATTGCCTTGCTTCTAAAAATATTTTTAATAGAAACTCTTTTTTGCAGTTGCCTGTCATCTGTCAAAAGTGACAGCTGTCAAATTGATATTAAAGACACGTTGATAGTAAGTTATACACATGTACGCTTGTATAATGGCGTCACCTCAATTAACAGCAAACAAACGAACTAACAAGACACAACAAACTCCGGCGGACTGACCACACCAAACTAACCACATACAAAACAAATTTCAGCAAGTACAGTGCATTGATTGTTTTCCAAACGTGGTCTATTTGTGGTCACACCCCAAACTTGTGACCACAGACTGGCCGAAACGCATGACATTTTCAACTACCCTTCCAAACTATTATATACCTTATCGCCTTAATACAGGGTTGAGTTTAAATAAACAATATTTTAGGGTTGTCACACGAAATTTTCCGACAGTAGCCGAGTGAAGACGAATGAAAACAGCAAGCGAAACTTGTTCATAAAACGATTCTCGACAACTGTAGCGCGCCCAAACTTGTTTTAGTTAACAATTTAACAATTTTCCACGTGGTTTACTCAGCTTTGTTGTTCTAGGTAATTAGGGTGGCCACCGGTTACACTTTTAGAACTAGAATTAATGGGATGATGCTAAATGCCTTAAAATGTCAACATGTGCGTTTTACAAGAAAGAGAAAGGTAATAGAGACGTGGTTTCATATCAACCACGAAAAATTGAACTGGTTTCACAAGTCCGTGACCTTGGAGTAATTTTTGACTCAAAGTTAAGCTTCATCCCACAGTACGATAACATAGTCAGCAGGGCTGCTAAAATGATGGGGTTCATTAAACGCAACACCAAGGGCTTTAGGAGTATGGTCTCCAAGATAGTTCTATTTAATGCTCTAGTGCGTAGCGTGCTGAGTTTGGCAGCGTTATTTGGAACCCACGCTACGTAGTTCATTCAGATAGAATAGAGTCTATCCAGAGATCTTTTACCAGACATCTCGCGTTTTTCGCGCCTGGTATTAGCAGCAGATGTTCATATTTCGACAGACTGATATTTTTTGGGATGTGTTCTTTACAACGCCGTAGACGAATGATGGATATGCTTCTCCTGCAAGACATCATTAAAGGTTCTTCTTCGTACCTGGGTCTTCTTGACCGAATTAGTATTAACGTCCAAAAGTAAATTCTCGAAGAAAGCTAAGTGCAATTTTTACTATTCCCCGCTACAGAACTAACTTAGGCTTGAACTCTCCAATAGCAAGGCTGATGTCAACATACAATGGCATTTGGAGAAACCTCGACTTAGATATCTTTCACGACCACCCCGCGCAACTCAGGCTAAAGTTACTTGATAGTAATAAGTAATTGTTTTCGATGATGTTTTTTTTATGTTTTTTATTATTATTACTGTACTTTTTTTATTTTTATTATTGTTACTACTTAATATCTTCTACTTTTCAAAGTTGTTTAATTTTACTCCTTTTTATATAGCAATATTGTACCTGTGAATACTGTGAAGACTTTCTTTCTTTTTTTTTGTAATTGTTGTGCACGTCTATAATTGATGTAAACACTAGTTTTAAGATTCGTGTAATGTTTATTTTTATGTTTGTGTTTATGTTGTTGATGTGCCTAAATAAATAAATAAATAAATAAATAAATAGAAAAGTAAGTATCTTAAAAGAAAACAAATATAAAATAACTCTTGTTTAATTTAAGACCCAGAAAAACTTGCCCAAAAATGTTTGACTAAAAACAAAAAATATTTTTCCCATGTGGGGATCGAACTTGAACCACATCGCACAGTAGTAATTAGTGCAATGTCCTATACCTGCGTGTAGTGAACAAAAACACATCACAAATAAACTTAAGAGAGTCACAAGCACTCGAGAGCGCAAAAAAAAATGCTCTGAAAGCAATTATTTCCTTAATGACACTTAATAGTGTTCAGAGGCATCAATTAAACTCGTATAATTAATTCGTTATTGACACGCTCATTATATTTGTACACAGAGCAGTAAACACCGGAGGTGCCATTGAAAGATTTTTAACCCTTAAATGCATGAATTATTAAATTGTAATGAATTTTTTTTTTTCAATTCTTTAGAAGCTGCGATTAACGGGAAAAATAATAAAAAAATAACAATTAATATTTTATAGGTTTTTAATAAAAAAATCATGTTGATGCATTTTTGGGACATTATGCAAGATCGACAAAAAAAATGCTTTTATTAATTAACTGTGGAACAAATTGAAACAATCGTTTCCTTTCTTTGCACAAAGGAATACACTGCACTTTGTGCATTTTACAAAGCTCTGTAGCTTACAGCCAGGTCTCTTGCACCTCATGCGTTGGTCGGTTTTAATTTGGCTATGACCAAGATTGTCTAACCGAACGTCAGACGGTGGAAGAACCTGGCACCCTTTCTTTCTTTTTGCCTCTATGGTTTCAGTGATGCTGCTGTTGCTAGGACGTCCTCTTGTTGGCTGGGTCGTAGTACCATAGGTACATAAGACATCAGCCAGCTCTGACCTGAATTCTGACAGATTTTTAAGCTTCTTTGGATCTGCTCCTTTTCTTGTCTCCACAGTTTTGTATAGAACCCAAGAATTTATAATAGATACATCTAAAAGGTGGTAAAAAATCCTCATATACCATTTTCTAGTCTTGACTTTAATTCTATATCTGCCCAAAAATGAATCCATCAGATCAACGCCCCCCATATGGGCGTTGTATTCTTTGACTATTTTTGGGCAGTCTATTATTATTTTTTTCTTTTCTATTTTGTCATATCTTTCGATAGACTGTAATGGTTCAGCTCCTACGTAGGTCGAGAGCAGAACTACTTGCTTATTGTCTTTCCAACTCACTGAAGACATGTCGACCCCATCAATATGTGTAATATATTCCACATAGGACCCTCTTGGCACTTGTTTTTTCATTACATCCTGCTTTGAGGGCAATTTACATTTCTTACCTAGGCGGTTTCTTTGAACAGTTCCTACACATTGTATTCCTTCTTTAGCAAAATAATACATCAAGGGCAATGTGGTATAGAAATTATCATGGTATATAATGTGATTAGCATGTCTAGGAATTATTCTAGCAAGTTTTATCACTGTTTGTGATACAACCCCTATATCAGGCTCGTTAGGCAAACGATCATCTTTTTCTTTGCCAGCGTAAATTATAAAACGATAAGCAAAACCTGTCAGAGAACACAATACAAATAATTTAAAACCCCATTTATGGGGTTTATTAGGCAAATATTGTTTTAAAAAATGGCCCATCTTGGTAGCACACATTTGCTCATCGATGGATAAGCGCTGACTGATTGGAATGCTGGAGAACTTGGCATTGAGATGTTCAATTACAGGGCGTAGCTTGTGAAGTCGGTCATGCTGGGGATGACCTATTGGTAGGTGTTTATTGTTATCGTTGAAGTGAAGTACTCTTCTTATTTTTTCAAATTTATTGACAGGCATCGCTTTTATAATTGCTTCAAACCCGTGCTTGTTAGCCCAGTAACCACGTACACTTGGATAGTGGTAGACACTCATATAAATCAAGATTCCGAGATATTTTCGCAGTTCTCCTAATGTTATGACGTCAGGTCTATCAGGTTTCTTTTGTACAGCATAATAATTTGTTTCAGTAACAATTTGTGAAAGAAAATCTTCAGTAAAAAAGTAGGAAAAAAATTGGAAAGGTGTCTGAAGGTTCATCAAACTTTCAGGGTATTCTTCAGTTCCATTAAATTTTATGGCATTTTCGTTGAATGGCAGAGGTTGGTTTTTCCATATCAACCTCTGAATGTCTAAAGAATGTACCGGTGCATCAATATTATTTGAAGGAACAGCATCCGCTATTACAATAGGAGGATCGGGTATAATTTCTTCGTTATTATCACTAGACCTAGCCTCACCGTCGTCATTATCATTTTCTAAAACATCTAATAAATCTTGTTGGGTCGGATAAAAATCAAGTTCATCACCGTCCGACTCGAAATCGTCTTCAGAAATGGCGCCATCTTCCAGCTGGCGCAACCAAAACTCAATGTCACCATCTCTCTTATTATTTTCTGCCATTTCTAAAACAAAATAACCAACCACATGCATTGCACATGCAACCTCACCAAAGCAAAACAAATAAAATCACAAAATGTATTGCTTCATATAGCAGTATCAATTTTTTGTTTTTATGCACCAATAGTGCATGCTGTCCCATTTTTGCATCAAAACAAAAAAGCATCCTGTTCATATAACAATTATAGTAAATTTAAAAAAGCATAAATTATTGTATAAATAATAGTCATTACCTTTAGAAAACAATTTTTTTTTCTCCAAAATCAGCAAATAACTTTGTAATATACGTCGCCAAAGTGCACTCAACTGAAAACTATTTGAGAAACGCGCGCCAAAAAGTAAAATGTTAATCAGCCACAGATAACAACACAAAATGTCACGAGTTGAGTTATTCTGTGGTTAGAGAAGGAGCAAAAGAAACATTTCATACAGCCTAATGTGTCAAACACAAATATTATGGACGGATATTGGTGGTTTAATTGGGTGATTCAATTTTGGGACACTATGCGTTTAAGGGTTAATAAATGGTTTTCAGGAATGTATACTAATATACGGTCTATGTATTTTATGAATGGTACTTTTACCAATATCGAAAACTTTGAAACATTTTTTTTTAAATCATGACTGTTTGAGATAAAGAGTTTGCGACTGGATGTTTTTCCTGTTCAAACCCAAGGCCGACGAGGTGATTGATGAGAGTCTTTCTTATTTCAAATAAGGAAATTTTCCTTAAAACTTTCATAAAAGTCTGAGATCGTCGGACAAGAATTAAAAGACTGTTAACCAACTGGAATTGATCAATCATGTCCATTTATCTAAGATCTATGTTTAAAGAATGCAAGTTACTAATTAATTATTGTAATTTTTCATTAGCACGAGAAACGTATTATAACATGAAATATTTGCGTGATAAAATGTGCCTCTTATAACGTCATTACACGTATTTTACGACATTAAATCAGGCAAACCTCAACCGCGTGATAAGTTAGCTATTACAGAGCCAAATAAAAAAAGTATTCAACGGAAAATAATTTCTGCATTAAAAAATAAAAGTACTTTCAATTGTTTATTAATCTGTGGCCGCGCATTGCAACTGACAGGAACGAGTCGAAGTGAACACGACGGGGCACACACAAATGAGATGGTCGCTTGTTAATTGAACACCTTTTAATTGTTTAGATTGTACTCGGACGTATGGACGTGTTGTACGTAATTATGTTGTTTTGGACGGTCCGACGTTTTGGACGCATAGATTGTTCCGCCTTAATTCTTTCGAATCGCGGCTTTACTCGTCACATTAACTCATGATTAGGACGAGATGACAAAATCAGTCGGGAGATTGCGACAAATACATTTATTTATCTTGATAAATATTTTTTATTTTAATATTGAAAGAGAGAAAAATTAAATTGAAAAAAGAAAATGAAAAGCAGTTTATTAAGTAGGTACCTAAAAGATTTTTTCTTGTATCAATGTTATATTTCCCACGAACAGTTATTACCGATATCGGAGATATATTTTTACCTAAAGTGCGTCATCCCTATAATATAACATCAGCTATGACATAAACGCCTAGATATTCAGTAAAACAGTTTACATTTTATCTTTGCTCTCCTTACGTAATTTTCACACTACTATCAACTATTATAAGTAATTCTAGAATTTATTCTGTTCTAGTTGTCACTCGTTGCTTTGCTCAAATGGATTTTAGTTAGGTACAGCTGAAAAAATATTACCCTTCTTTAACGAAGTTTGAAAAAAGCGTGTAATGCTTAGTCTATACTACGTCATCAGTTACTTCCATATTACATTTCATCGAAATCAAATTGATGAAATATGACAAACATACATTCACAAGCATTCAAATACTTTCGCATATAATATTAGTGTGATGCTGACTATGAAATGTTTGAGTCAATGTCGGGTACTATAAGCAAATATTATTTCGCATTTATGAAAAGCGGTTTCCAATGAATTTGTGACTTCAAGCCGATAGCAAAAAATTGGTGAATCGCAGGTCGTAGTAGGTAGTTTGGTTAACTTAACAAAACGTATCGAAACCTCTATTTATTTAATACTTTAAAAAACTTTATCTAACAAGACTCTTTTCCAACACGAAATTATGATCATCAGCATTAGTTTCAGAGTTATGAAGACCATATTACAAACATGTTGATCCCTATCCCTTTTATGGTTAGAAATAAAATAACTCATTAAACAACAAAATCGTATCACGTTTGTTTTCCAGAAGTTTCTAAAGAGATTAAAAATAACGCTAAGTTTCAAAAATATGATTTTAATGGTTGTTTACATAACTCATATAAAACTGTTTGTTTGGCACTTTCATATTAATATTAGAAATCTTAACTTTAAAACAATTGCAGTTACAGCAATTTCGAAAACTTAAGAGATGGAACATTTAATGCACATAAGTTTGATAAGTGTTATCAAAATCCACCTATACCTATACTGTATCTAATTTTATTACGATGTATTTGTTAAGAATCAACAAATATACCAAATGTTTATTATATTTGTCTTATTTTTTCCTATTTGGTAAAAAGATTCGTCCGATTCTTCATTCACAGACATCTTACAGGAGCGATATTGAAAAGCGTCTGAAAATCTTAGTACCGACACTACCAACTAAGTGTCTCATGTAAACATGTCTAAACATGTATTTCCAAATGGGACCGATATCCTTTAGCTACAAGAAACCACTTCCTGAGCATAAGGAAATACATTTATCGTATGAATATTTATTGCAGAACAAAATGACGGTACTATTTAAAATAACTCTGGATCGAGTGCTTGTCAACCGGAAGAAATAATGTAAACCAACCACGTTATTTGTGAAACCGTGCCAATCCCTGTTTCATATGTGTACTATAATAATACGAAAATGTATGCTTGTTTTTTAAGTAAATAATTCGCGTCATAAGAAAATTAATCCTTAGTTGATGAATTATGAGTTGTTTTCCAATTTTTTCGATGTCATTTTTATTTTTGGAGGTGTTCTCAGTGTAAATTTCGATTAAAAAGAAACTTATTTTTAATGTCAAAAATATAATGTATTAAATTTTTTTTTGCAAACGTTAACAACATCAGTTAGTGATTGATAGCGTGAGATCTTTATCATTCCGATTACCATTTCTCAAACTGGCAAACAAAATTAACAACGACAGCAACACGACATGGGGTATGTAACCCTAACATTACAAGTCAATTTTACTGCAACTGCAGAGTCAAAGCTAATTGAATCCAAAAAGGAAGGCCGAAAATAAGACTTCACTCCCAGTCCCGGCAGAAGGCGTTTATGAAAACTAATTAACATAATACATCTGTAAAACATTGTGAGTAGGTAATATAGAGTTCTCGGAATACCTATACACCTCGGCTGTTCGCATAAAATTAGTCACAGCAAAATAAGCAATGAAAATTGTTAAGCCCTAAGCTATACGCGATCTAGTCGTAAAATTTTATATCCGTCCTTCTCGCACAGATGCAATAATTGTTACGTGGGAAGGAGATGGTGTTGCAACATTGTAGTTTGTCGATACCGGAATGAGAAATGGAGATGTGCACTTTATTCGAATTATGTACTAAGGATAGGGTTGTCGACGAGTCATTAAGAAGTAAATTGATGGGTATGCAATGTTCGGGTTTCGAGTTTTGTTCTGAGTGATGGGATTGCCACGCCGTATTGCAAATGCCAAGTGCACACTTGTAATTTGAGGTGTCATTATTGAAATATCCTCGAATTAAATTCAAAGTTTTCGGTTTCGATTGGGCAATATTTTACTGATTGTTGCATGTTTAACTAGTGGTACTTATATTGCTGGTTCTTGATTTGATTTACGTGTGAAGTTGTTTCGTTTTTCTTCAAACTTAAGTTATTTATATGCAGAGTTATTCCTAAGTTAAACTTTTCTATTACAGATAGTCCGAAGATTAAGAGGTGCGACTGTGGTGAGCTAGAAACTCGGTTGCTGCTGGGCTCTACTTGTATGGGCCCATGAATGTTTACAATTCAGACATTCAAACAAAGTGTAACGCGCAAAGTAACCATGATTGATTCTCAATGCTGAGCCACACCTTAACAGTTTCGTTCAATTTACAGCTACATAAAAATATTAAAAATAAATTAAACAAAATAGTTCACATAAGAGATCAATACGATATCCCTGAAGTTAAAAGACCATCGACATGTGTAACCTGTCCATCGTAACCTTCTAAGCTCAGATCTGATCGCTGACTGGTACTCAAAAGTATAATTCATCAGCCATTGTAAACAGCGAAATTGGTGCAATGGCCAGCGCACGCGCATTTCACACTGGCCCGCAAGTTTAAGCGCCCTCACAAAATCATAAATATTCCCGACACTATAACGAACGTCTAAAAATAAAATATGAAATATATGGATGAATAAAGGTTAGATAGACACTATTATTTACTGTGGTACAAAGAGCTCGGTTTGTTTTTTATAGAGTATTTAATCGGACAATTGTATTTGCTACGGAAATATATCACCTTTAGATCCCGGCTTCAGGAATTTGATCCTTGTATCTTCACGATACAAGGATCACAATGTCACATCGCATCTGAATAGGAAACTTTAAATCTACTCGAATGAGATTCCTTTTTGACAATTACCGCGGAACCACCCCAATCACTCACTACTATTTAGACATCCGCGGACCACTGGTTGTGAACCCCTGAATTAAACATTACTTATAACTGGTATATCGGTTAAAACTTGTATCAGTTTAATTGTATTGTCAGTTACTATGTATCAAGTGTATCTATAGGTCGGCAATTAAAGACTCAGATTAATATAATGTTATAAAGTGCATTGATAACTCGTACACGTGGGAGGAGGTCAGACTTAAAGGTTAGATGTCTCCGATGAAATACTATCGAAATACATACATACGTAAATTGTTGTTTATTGATAAGCCTGGAACATTTTGATATTTATTAGGTTGTAAAATCTGTACTTAAAATGCACTATTAAAATGACTCTGATGGAGCCTTTAGCTCGATTGCTATTTAAAGTACATTCAGAATGTCAATATAATTCAGCCTACAATATAAGGTGAGATCGCTTTTGAAAAGAACCTTTTTTGATATCACTGCTAGGCGTTTCTGCATGTTCATGTATTCCAAATAAATGTGCCGCTACGAAGATAACCTTTCTATTAGTTTTGTGCTAGAGGCTAGTTTTAATTAAGAACTCGAATTGAAGAATTAGGAACTCCTAAACAATTGAAGTACAACAGATAACTATTAATCTGAGTCAACACTAAAAATCAACACGCCAAGCGTCTATCTTAGAAGTACTGTAAGTGATCCTTAGTTAAAGGACAAATCTTATCTTTTTCTCTTTATATTATAGTTGACCTAAAAGGTTAAACATAATATAAATTGACCCTTAATTTGTCTCCCACAGCCGCGACTAAAAGATTAACGTCAAGTTCATGACGTAGGACAAATAACAACAGAAAAACACTTTTTTTATTGATCACATCAAAAACACAATTTATTTGCAAAATTTATATCAGTTTTTTTAATTAATAAAGAAAACAAAGGCGTTCTACTTTTACGACAAAATACGGCAGTTTCTCATATTTTTTTTGCAAAAGCTGTCAAAACTTCAAACATATTCGTAAGATAAAGTTAACTGGCGATTGGAAAATCGGCCCTAAAACTATAAAATGCGAACGTGTAAGTATTTATGTGTGTGAACATTTCTAAGTTTAATTGTAACAAAACGACCTACCGCAGTGTATGCCCCAAGCGCCGTCAAAGCCAACCCTATTCCCTTCTAATGTATGGGGGATAGGGGTAATCAGTTCTGCGGTTAACTAACCAATAAATATAACTGAAATGTGGTCATTCGTACTTTTACAACTATTAAATGTAATTGAAAATAGCCTTTCTAGCTTTGAAGTGAGGCTCTGTGTGTTTAAAGGCACGTTTTATTGTTTTTGCAATGTATATGTTCTTATAGAACGTGTGTGACAGAATGGTGGCCAAGGCAAGGGAAAAGAAGCGTTGGTCGTCCGGGAACAAGGTGGGTCGATGATATAGTTAAGGTCTCGGATCGAGACGGTCGCGGATGCCCAAAGCAGTGGCAGGACAAAGGCTGTGCACTATGATGATATGTAAAAATAATATCAGTAACAGACTTTTGAGATCTTTTTTTGACAAATGTTAGCTTATGTTCTCTGTACATGTACTTTGGAGTTACAATAGCTGATCGTTCATTTGTGAAAAGCGCGTAAATAAATTGTTTTACTAAAACTTAACACAATTAAACAATCATGATAATGAAATTGAATATTCCTTTTAATTTAATTAACAGGAAAGCCTCAACTTTGTACCAGCTACCGATGTTCAGTAAAACAATTAAAAGTTATATGACTGCGTTTTATTGATAGCAACAAACCAATCCGCTAACAAGTACCAAACACAGTTATAACATAATTGCAAAATATTTATTGTAGTTTCTTGGTATAGTGAAATAAATACAAAATTTTGCCTACATGCCATTCATTATGGGTCTTACCCCCTTTACTGCAGACGTCATTAAGGTATTCCATTAAACATTTTTACAATCCCTAATTGTAGATTATAAAACTGTAAATGTGGGGGCAGAGAGCCTGCCACCGCCTCTTAAGCTAAGGCAGTTGCAATTGTGTGAAAGAGACGCTGTTATACGTCGTGTATCGCTATCTTACTTCCACATCCACAAAGTTTAACTTTAAGAAGTAATACTAGGCTCCCAGACTTCTTTGAAGAATATTGCTGTTTCTTGTTTTTAATAGCTTTTAAAATACAGTCTTTGATTTTAAACACATTATAATGTATTTTTAATTCTTTGTGTTCCGTACACAGTTACAGATAGTTTATTTAGTTCAATATCAAAACTGATCATTTATTATAGTAGAATTTTTACTGTCCCATAAATCAGTTTCAACTTTACTTTGTAATTTAATTAATAGTTTTTAATAAAATAACATTGTAATTGGTTGTAAAACATATATGAAAAAGAATCTTGATTGCAGTTTAATTTGTGTATAACAGTGACTTTAAGATCACATGCGACTATTAGCTGTGTTATGTTTTGCCTCATATAAAACCGAAACAGCATTCATTTTATATGATAGCACTTAAACAGAACTTACAATTTAAGCTTGAACGCACAACTTAAAAAGGAAAATGGGTCTTAATCCTGGAGGTATAAAGTCTATAATCGCATACATTCCCTGGTCGGTAAAAGCAATGAAATATTACCATCGCTACGCAAATTGTCTTATTTCATAAATAGCATTTTATTTTATGCAAAACATAAAATCCTACTTATGCTTGTGAGCTGTAAAAAAGTACGTGAGTTAACAGATTGGCATCACCAACGCTTTTGAATTGTTATTGCGATTATAAGTAAGGCTTTTGCAACATTATTAATTTTACTAGTTAATTAGTGAATAACAAGAACAAGCTTCAAAGCTTTGTCGGTACTATGAATAAGAGCATAAGTGTCAAAAATGTACGTAAATTTATACAAAATCATTTTTAAAGTACCATTGAGTTGTTGCAAGATGATGTCGCTCCTACTAGCTATACTTAGTCCGACGATAAACAAACAATTTCGACAGTTCAAAAGCGTTCGTGCGCACTTAAATATAGAAACAATTGAAACCACTTGAAATTCTCGAAGATGGCGATAACGGCCATCATGGCGTCACAACATTATAAAAACTACTCACCATTGCTCCAGGAAGACGCACAGTATTGTCCGACGTTCGCATAACAGCAACGCACAGCAAGCGTCCACACAAAACACGGCACTTGTAAAACAAAGTATCATTCTCAAAATAAGTCCATGGACGACGAGATAACACCACTTAAATTATGAGTTTCCAGCATTTTCCTACAAAAAAGAAAATAATTCTAAATAAAATATCGACACTAGCACAACACTATGATGGCCGGTAAATTCGAACGTCACTGATGGTTTATATCGAATTTCGCCACCTTCGTCCGGTCACTGTAAAGTTGAAATCACGACTGGTTAGACTGTGTTGTGATACAGCTCATTCTTGACCACTTATCGATGCAACAATTTTGTCATGTCACTAGCGACGATGAAACCGAACTTGCAAAGTATCACAATGTATCGGCTGATACGAAATTCATCGGGCATTTGTAATTAATCGGTTAAACGTGTACAATTAATTAAACGAGTTAATTTGTTTATTCATTGTTTTTTTTTTCCTTACTAATATGTTTTACAAATTATTGATAATTACTTTAATATTACTTTTAGTGTTGCAGCAGAAGTATCGATGCAACAAATTGTCGATATGAGCTAGTAATTTATTGGATGCCATAAATATTACCGGGTCGATTGCAGCTAAAGACAATTATTTAAATATCCGATAAAATATCTGCCTTTACAGACTACGAAAAAGTGCATATCTTTTCTCTTTTCACATACAAAATGCAGGCAACATTTATATATCTCCTTAAAAAAAGTTATGATGTATTTATTATACCAAAAAAAATGTTTCAAACTTATTATTAAGTTATACTTTACAACACATCATTAACCACTGATCTAAAACAGATAGCAATAAAAGATAAAACAATTTTAATAACCGTTTACGAAAGAAACGGCACAAATATTACGAAAATTTTAGCGGTTAACCGTAACTGTAACGCAGGGAATGGTTAATCGCGAGATTTCACAAGAACTATCATTAAACTAGTCAATTGTCTACAATTATTTGAATGCAATTGAAATATGTATGTTTCAATCAAATAAAACTATTTTATTGCTATTTATTATTCAACTATATCGATAACTCTGAATTCGAAGTTTAAATTTTCCCGTCACTAAAATTATAAATCGATTATTTTTAACGAAAATCTTAAATTAAAGCTATACTTTCTTGATATTATGAGCTTATTGATTGACATTTTGGGCTAAGTTAGCTAATTCAATAAACATTGACTTAAAAACAACGTTTAATTAGTTGCTTCATTAATTAAGCATTTTTTGACAGGATTACTACTTTATTTATTGGATAATATTAAATATTACGTTGTCAAACTTATCACAGTGCCCTACCACCGCAAAATTTTATAGTAGACCCCCAAATATTATTGTTAAAGGCAAACATAACAAATTATCCACATAAGATCTGTTTACAAATATGTAGCTTCATTAATGTTTATAACAATTAATACGATCCCATAAATCTCAAAATTCAATTTTCCTCATAGATATCTTATTTATAGTAATAAAATCGAATCAAGGCTTTGTAAATTGCTAGTACAGTTGTATTTGGCAACCAATAAATTTAAATTTTATAGTTTATTATCAATTAAACTCGTATTTCCCGTGATTTATTACGTCTGTATACAGCATCAAATAAAATAATTATTGTGTGGAAACTTTGCAAGTTCTGTTTCGTCCCAAACTATGTATTTTACGAGTCGAATGTCTGACATTGGTACTTTATAAATTAATGAGATAAATAAAACCTATTTTAGTATTTCAAAACTGACAGTGGAGAATGAAATGCAAATGACTCATTACAAAAAATATTATATATGTTTATGTTTCTGTGTGGATATTCTACATAACCATATTTGACGTCAAATATTTGTTGACACATTATTGAAAAACGATTTCAAAGTTTCTACTTCTCTTTATAATTAATTTGATGCCCCCTACAGATGATACCCCGAAATTTCTTATCGATTGTTTGATCGCTATTGCTATTAGTGAAATCTTGTCGTAATCGGTGCACATACATAAAATCGATAGAATAGAAAAAAGTACGACGAAATTCAACACTGATTTTTTATTGTTTTTTTTCGAGTAATATCAATAATTATAAGATATGTATAATTACAAAGAGGAAGTTATTTTCTTGGCCTGCACAGTACAGCTTAAAAACTTTATAGTTTATGCGTTGAATATAGGGGTGAATAGATATTAACAACGTCACGTGGAGTGTAAAATAATCCTTCATAAACATTACTTTAAAATTAATTGGCAATATCCATTTCATGAATAAGAATAAGGGCCGAATAAGGGCGCAAAGATATAAAAGTTTATGTACTTTTCTTTAATTGAATTTACAATTAAATTTGAAGTTTTTGGTTCAGTATATTAGTGTTTTGAAAATAATTTGTTTTAACCATTTCTGAGTTTATAATATCAGTGACATGAACAAAGTTGGCATCGATAATTTAATTACAATTTAATTAGTAAAATCAATGACAAACATTTTTATCTATTATTTTTAAATAAGAAACAATAATTATCTCAATATTTAACGTGTGTTAAATTCGTATTTTACTAAATTACACGTGTTTCAGATATACAGAAAGATAAATTTACAAGAAAAAACAAGATAATCAACTGGTCTTGTGCTATTCTAATAATACTGAAATAGAATTTTAAATAATATCGGAACTGTTTAAAACTGTCCTTCATACACGAGGCAATACGGGAATAGCTTTAAAGATGCTATTATACACGACGACTTCAGATTAAAAGCATAGAATGATACATAGAAGGTCGGCAGGGCCTCTTACCAACCCTTATAACAGTTGTAAGAAAGAGATGCCACTCTACGCCATTTATTGCGTTGTTGCGCTTGCACAACTGCACAGGTTTTACTTTTAAACAGACTTTAAAAAAGAGGAACTTCTTAACTTTCCTATCCATTTTTATGATTGTGACCTCAGACCTCAGACTGGATGAATAGGGATGTCGACAGGGTATAAAAGGAAAAAATCTTAAAAAAAAAATTATTATACAGAAAACTAAAAGACGGACACTGAAAAAAAAAATTGTCGTCATCCCTATTGTTTCTGTTTTATTTAACGTGAATAACCTGTCGTTTGGTGCAAATTTAATTAGATTTGAAGTCGGTTTCATGGTATACATGGTAGTTAGAAAATATGATTCGCGTTGCCTCGTCTGCGAAGTACCTACTTTCCTACGTTTAAATTGAATTAACTTACTAGCTAATTACCTGATATACCGTGCCGTTATCACATCTATCAATTAATTAATACTAATTTGCACGTTGATTGACACGCGATGAAAATCAAACAATTAAGTAAACGACTATGGAAAAAAACTACCGTTGGTGGCTTTTGCTCAGACTGAAATCATTATAGGTAGAATACCTTTATTGGGAATTTAAATATCTTTGTTCGATTCAGGATCTTTAAAAATCAAAATATTCTAATTTTGTGATTCTCTAGGGTTGTCTGCTACACAATAACCTCGCGCAACCATCATTTAACAATCGCGAGTTATAATAAAAGCTTGAGTAAGCTAATATAGCCAGTATTCAGGTTTGCTTCTTTCAGAAAAAAAGACTCTTTCGGACTATCAATGCTACAAACAACCCTGTTAATTTAAAATGTTTGTCATCGAATGTACTATCAAAACCTAACCAAAGTTTCAGGAATGCTGATCTGAACTTGTCTTTTAATGACAACTCATACCCGTATTTAAAAACAACACATTAATATCATACTGTCTCTGTCACGATAAAGCTGAATGGCAGAGATAGAATGACGTCACAGTGTGACTATAAACTGCGCTTTTTTAAAATGCAGAAGGCCTACCGCCATATTTTAAAGTATTGTTATTGCAGATGTGAAAGAGAGAAATCGCTCTACACACAACTTGCTGAGGGGGCATTCAAGTATTACTTACGTAACGCAATTTTTGAAGATTTTAGACCCTCCCTCTCCCCTATGCAACGCATCGTAACGTTTTTCTGTACCCTTCCTATACGTAATGTAACGCAACATTTTACATTTTCCCGAAGAAAGTGGTTGCGGTTTTGCAAGATTCTAAATTCGTTGTCTTATATTTGAATAAAACCCCCGCCGCCATTTTAATGCACCGAATATATATATTAGTAGTATAATAGTGTATTAGACCCCTCATTAAATTGCGTTACGTAATACTTGAAAGCTGTAGGTCTCTGGTATTAAAACAAACCGCAGCTCCTTATATAAAATACCTAATATTCAGTCGTTTATCAATTATTTTGATCAGCATTCAAGAACCTTTAATTAATACGACCAGTGTTTGCCTGTTTGCGAGTGGGTAAAAACTATGTATTACTATTAAAGTCCGTACTGGCGTGTCGAGTTCCTCAGCTCGAGCCCGTCGAAGACATTCAGGTTGTGCTTCCTCGCGTACTCGTCTATCATCAGCTTCCCTGGGGAGAAATGCGCATATTGGACATTCGCTTTGCATGTGAAAAAGAACTGCATGGGTATAATCAGCAACTGTTTAGGCAATGATAGAAGTCAATTAACAAATCAAGTTTTACAGTGAGGTATTGAATTTATAATAAGTCATATTTTTAGGAGTATTGGAAACATTTTTTTGTTGTTGTTAAGAATATTATGCAGTCCTTTTTTAACGTTTAGTGTATAAGTGAAAATATTTTGCGTGAAGTCTTTAAAAACATTATTTTTTAATGTTTCTGTTTTATTAAAATAGATTCACTGATGACTGTTCACTTAAGACGAAATGATTTAAACATTTTTTTTTAAAGACCCTTTTTTGAAAAACAAATATTGTTGTAAATGAACCTTAATTTAATTTAAGCTTTTTCTCGCATAAAAACGCTTATCAGAACCCATTTTTTTAAGAGAAAACTCTAATAATTACGAAACCAAAATCAAAAGTTTTAATTTAGACATTTTTAAGCCGTCTTCAGTCCTAGAAAAAAAACCGGTAACAAACTCAATGACAACGTAAAATTCATAGGCAGATTCTAACTTTCTTTAAACAAATAGGTAAATATTTTGGGATATTATATCTACAATATAAAAGATGACGTAAACATGAAAAAAAAACCAAAGCAAAGACAAAATATTTTCACTTTGCATACATTAAATCGCAATGCACAAACAAAATAATTCGTTTGTTTAATAAGATCATTCACATTAAGAACACTTTACCTATCACGTAAATATTATTTTTTTCAGATTGTAGTAAACATGTTGTATATATCTAGTAAAAATCTAGACTCGTAACATCTATTGCTATATTGTTTTAATCTTTTTTTTATTCTGGATACAAAACATAGCTTTTAAAGCAGGACCGAGTCAATCGGAAGTAAAATTAAAAACAAATAGATATTATGACAAGTAGGTATCACAGGAGATAGTAGCGTATAATAATATGAATTTTCAATATCTCCGTGTTATGAACTAAAATAAAAATATTCTTACCGAATTACTTATTTATATTTACAAATTATTAAACATGAAAATAGATTTTAATTCCATTATTTAACACGGACGTTTTGTTACAAATATTATGTTTTATTAGTTAATAATAATTAATGGTGTTTCTTAATTGGGTAGAAATAATTTTCACTAAAAATAATTAGTAATAATAGGTAAAGTGTATATATTTTTATGGATATCATAATTATTATGTACAGTTGGTTGACCAATGTCTGATTTATAACCTTATATTTTTACAGATGAATGTTTTTAGCCTGTGGAATTACTGTCAATAGTCTTAATACTTCTGAGATCTATTTTCATGATATATTCTTACACTATTGGGCAAACGAACTGTACCTATAATAAGAGTATCTGTATAGTAACAGAATTTGCAAGTAGAAAATTAATAAAAACAGAAGTTTTATTTTCTAGTACCAAAATCCGACTAAAAATGTCAAATACGAAAATTATAACTTTCATAACATAACTTATTAAATTTAAGTTCATTTGACACAAAAATAAAACTTCTGTTCCCCCTATGCAATATGTATAAACATTTCACTACAAGCAAATACCTTTTTCCTGGAGACAGCACAGCTCTTAAAGCAAGACAGTAACAGTGAGAGCGAGAAAGCACTCAACACCCTGTAGCGTACCATCTCTCTTCCACAAACACAGTCTTACTCCAAAATGTATGTATATCTCCGGGAGCAAATTCATCTAACAATTTGAAACAATCGCTTCGCCATCAACAATAGCAATTGCAACTACAATCTCTAAGGCCTACCTTCATCAATTTTCCGTGAAGCCTCTTCAAGGTCACTGCCCGCGTAGTTGAGGATGACCAGGACTAGAGGCATCATCTCCCACGAATAGTGGAACTTCTCCAGGAGTTTGTGACAGTTCTCTACTAATGCGTCCAGGGAAACCGCTGTTGACAAAAGAGAAGAGAATTAATGTGACTGTTCAATTGTTTTATATGATGGAGTATTCTATGCTTCAATACAAGTCAATGTTTTCCTCCTTTGACTTCAGAATAAAGTCAATTCACAATAAATTCACAGTAAAAAAACTGACGAATGTGTGCCAACCAGCCTGTGTCTATTTGTCGGTAGCTGTCATTTGGTCCATTAAGCCCCGTAGACCATTCCTAAAATGCAAATCTCTGGTGAACACAACTAGAACCTCTAACTAAGCGAACTTAGGTAGGAACAGCTTCAAGAACATACAGTCGTTACGAATTTAGCCATATACTGCAGACTTAAAACATCATAATTATCAAATTGTCAGTAGTTCTATCCTATAAATCCTAATGAAAATAAGACTGGAATCTAATTCCAACATAGATACAGACCAGAGAAAAAAATAACTTAATTCTGTTAGATATTTACACGTGTAACCCCGTTAATTGCACAAGCTAGACCAACAATCACGGCTAGTGATTAGCAATCAAAGCATCAAGAGTAATTCGCCGCTATCAAGTATCAAGACATAATAACATAGAAGCTTAACACTGGAGTATTTCGAATCTTCTAGTTAGTAATTACTTGAAGAATGATGTAAGTTTGTAGGTAACAAGATTGGTGGAGACGGTTTGCTGTTAAATAAAAACTTAAAAACGATTGCCCTAGTTTTACCCTTGTTAAGTTTAACTTCTACACAAATATTTTAAAAGAATTACGGTTAATGACTGCATGAGTGAAACGTCACCACGTTAAACCCACTGCGTGAAGCCTCGCGGGTTCGATCCAAGCGTAGGACATCATGTGTGATCTACGTTTAGATGCATGTCCTGTGCCTCGAACTTGAAATTTTACGACATCAAATTAAAAAAAATAAGACTAAAATTGATTTTAGTTCCTGTGTAATTTCAAACACCTATTAAAAATTTCCTGGATGGAATCTTCAAATTTACTACGAACTGTCTGATTTGGGACTGTTATCAACTTGGCAATTTATTCCACCTCTCAAATCAAGTTTACATTCTCACAATTTAACAAGACCATTTGACCCTTAAATAAGTACCGAAAACTTAAAAGTACCGTGTGACCAAGCTACTGATTTCCAAGTATTTAACAAAGTAAACAAAAGCGGCACTTTAGTGTTAAGTGACACTATGTTTAAAGTATATTGTTATTGTTATTTTTAACGTAAATAAACAAAGTTGAAAGGTATTTAAAGTGTCTTGGTTCCGAGAAATTATTGAAATGTGTGTTCCTTCTAAGCTATGTAGCAGACTTGCGGGATGTGTGAGGCCTATTTCAGGGACTGTCTGGCTTCAATAACGCGTTCCTACTCCTGGTCAATTTCCTTGTGGGTTACATAGTGGTTTCTTAGGTTTACGCGAATGTTAGACATTGAAATGGAACTAGTTTTAAGGATTTTATCGCGGTTTAATTTTAGATTTTAGCTCCCGACATTTCGACACCTTTGCAGGTATCATGGTCACAGGCAGGGTCTGCCCGTAGTTTCATTTCAATTCCTTGTGGGTTTCAAGATAGTCTATAGTTGCCCTGGGGACACCAAGTTTAAGTGCTTGTTGGTTTTCATTAGTTGTTCCTGTTGATCCGGGATTGAAAGAATTAGATGAGCATTTATACTATAACACCTGCCCCTGGATATTATATTAAATTGTGAAGACCATGATTAGAATAGTTTGTTTGTCTAAATAAAATTCAATAAAATACTGCAATTCAATTACTTTCACTGCAATTACATAGGCAGATATTTTTTCTTTTAATGAGAAGATGTATGATTATTTGAATAGCAGGTGCTTATTTGCATTCAGAAACTAATACTTTTGCGAAACCATTATTTCATATATTATATAAAATATACTATAGGTTCAAGCAAAACCCTCTCTCTATTTTTAAAGTTAATTGATAGCTTTTAATTAGATAGAATTTTAATTTACTTTATATTGATCTTAAAATGGTTAGTTTTAAAACCAGGTCAATGTAAGGCATAAAGTTTTAACTATTAAATGCATTGCCAAACAGTTTGAATAAGTTATGTGCCAAGTGATGGTTAATGCTTTCTATTTTATTCGAGGACATTTATATGTGTAATCAATTTAATTTAGATTCATATCAATTTAAATTAAAGCTAGAAATTTTATGCTGTGCATGATCAATTAAATTGGGTAGTGCCTACTGGACGAAACATAGCTTAAAACAAGAGGTAATTGGCTCCGCAATTCTTTTATTAAGGGTATGCTGAAGATAAAAATATGGTCATCTATCAGGCTGAAGTCCGTAAGAATCGTTGTTCAACCTCGATATTTACTTCTATTATATTTCGTAATAGCGGCAACAGGCATACATCATTTGCAAGAAAAAACCTTCCTATCACGGTTTATGAGATACTTGGTGAAATGACGGAGGATTGAGAGGGGCGATTATACGGCCTGTAAGCATTTGACGTGGTTTAAACCACATTTCTTAGCTGTCCTGTTTTCCATCCCCGTTTTTAGTGATAATTAGGTACTTTGTGAACTCATGAATTCGAAAAAACTTAGGTCTTGTCAAGATTCAAACTGACGCCGACGAAGGTCATATGATACCTGAATGGGATTGATTATTTGTATGTTAGAATTCAATAGCATATTACCTGAATTGTGAAATTGAAGTGATAGATATAATTCAATTCAAACCATTGACATACATTCAGTAGGTTTTGCTAGTTTATTGCTTTCGGAGTTGCAACCGCCGAAAACAAAATAGCTATCGTTAATAGGGTATCATACTAAGAATTATCACAATGTCTGTGGTGATTTTACAAAAGATACGTTAACAATAATAATAATGCAGACATTTGTTAGTTTCAGCTTAACCACGACAACCTCAATGGTTTTAGTGTATGTAAATAGAAAGAATAAAGAATTCATTAAAATTGGGCCGAAACTCTGCAAGGATTTGTATGAAAGGTTGGCAGACATCAAATGATTATTCTAGATAGTAAAAGCGATGCTTAAATGATTGACGACAATTCAGAGAATCTTCACGTCATTGAACAATATCATTTAAATATTTGACAAAGCAACGGTTTAGTCACGCCTAGCGTTGCCAGGTCACCAAACCCAATAGCCAGACAGACCAGCCAGGCAGCCAGTTTGGCCGGACATTTGGTAAAAAAAGCCGGACACCCTATATTATTGAGGATTTAGGTACGAAAATTTTTTTTATGTAAAATCAAGTCTTTTGATTATTAAAATAAAAACTTTTTCTCTTTGAGTTACACAATAAACTTAAATTCTAGATAATTAAACATTTATGAACAAATAAGACATTTTTAACTAAAAAAAAAATAACTTCATCATTTTACTTATCGTAAAAAGCCTAACAAAAGCCGGACAAAACGGACACCGTTTATTTTAGCCGGACATGCAATCAAAAAGCCTAACTATGTCCGGCTTTATCCGGACGCCTAGCAACGCTAGTCACGCCCGTATTTATCGGGAGTGCCCGACTAGTTTCGGACCCAAACTCAGAAGCTGACGCGGTGGCCTCATAATTAAGCACTCCAGTCAAATAATGAATAAGTGTCACGATAGTCAGTTACTATAAAAATTCATTTCAATCATAAGACCTCCCCAAGTCCAAGTACAGCTTAACGACAAAGTGTTCCAAGAGCTAAAACTCCATTCATTCACGGCTGTGTTTTGAAATTGTATGTACGAAATAACGGATACAAGATGCAATTCACTGCATAAAATGCACTGCATAAAACTAGAAATGCTACTTGCTAAATGTATTCTTCGTCCTAGTAAAAAGTTAGGGATGACAGAAAAAAAATTGTGGTATTAATGTCGTAACTGTTTACCGAAATGCACAAAGAAATGAATCAGTGAAACTTTATTGTATGCCGGTCTTACTGTATTTTAACACCTTTTATAAAGACATCTGTCAAGTCCCTTAAAAATCATAAATCTTGGTAATAACCAGTTTCCCCACAAGGTATAATTCCGCAAACATAAAACATTACAAGATTGAATCTATACAAAATGACTCACAGTAAAAAAAAATACCAGAATGTAACTGAATACATTAAAAACAATCACAAATATCACCGGAACAAACTAAACAAAATCGTCAATCGATATAACCAGACAATCGACTAACCATAAACAAGGATTAAGAATAATCGCCGCGGCACGTCACTAGCGTCCATAAACTATATGTCAGAAGGTCGTGCATCATATAGACACTTCGGTTTTACGAGGTTTTACGACTTCCCTTTGTGCTGACAGCTCCGTCGACTATAAAAAACCTATTCAAAGGTGGTAGAGACACTTGGACACACATCGTCATGCTTTTAACCTCGCCGGATAGTGTTGTAATGTTCTTCGACGTGTAAAATAGTCACATTGCTACTTACAGTGTCCGTATTGTTCGAATAGCTACTACCGTTCCGCTATGGGTTTTAAATTAGCCTGCGCGTGTTTATGTATTTGGCATTGAGTGCCGCTCGACTGTTACGATGTTTGAGGAAGCTTTGCGATTCGATCTGTGAAATCGGATGTATTTCTCTAGGTTGGTTTGAGGAATATTGTTTTTAGCTTTACTAGGTCATATTGATTTATTATTAAGTGTCTTATAATGTAATTAATATTTTTACTAATTTTAGGTTTTAGGTGATTTTAGGTTTTCAAGAAACTGATCCTAACTACATTAAGAATTTTCCTGATAAATATTTGCCATATACACCTTTACTTTATCATCGTCAGCCGTCAATAACACACTGCTTATACCATAACTTATTCATGTCCTTATCCTCTGCCTCTTTTTTATATCATAAGGCCTACCCGGGGTTATGCCGTCCAAGTTTTGGCCATCATTCAGGAATAAATTTACTTCATCTACCATCACCCCGTTTGGCTAAGAGTCCTGTCCGCTCATTCAAGTTTCGTTTTTCTAACTACGATGTCGACTCATGTTTAAACTGACAAAATTTCAGGCAGCCGATCGAAACGTCTTCATCTCCAAGATAGATTATGTAAGAATACTTCAGTTAAAACCCTCCCTTTGTGAATAGATGACGTCACGTTCCACCAGCGCCGCACTGCGCCCGTACGGTTTACGTCCGGTTTTACGACGCCGTCATTACGGCTCGCGGGCCGGCGCTTCGGTATCGGCATCCTGATAAGTAACCGCCTTCGATTCCGGGGAGACAATCTTTATAGGACAATTTGATTTATCTGACCTACAAGGTCGGGAAAGGGAAGGTACTTCGATGGATGTTATCTTTTTTTCTTGTGTTTTGTGTCAAATATGCAAGTGAGTATAGTTACATATGATAGGGCTCCTTACCCAAAGAGTCCCATTACTAAGTCCCTTTCTGCCCGTCAGTCACGAGGCTGTATTTCATGAACCGTGATATCAGTTGAAATCTGCAGATTGGAGTAAAATCTTTTTTTTTTTTACACCATTTGATTAATGATCAATTTCTTTGAAGGATGTACCTCAGTCTTCAATATCGCAAGTACGGCTCGCATTCGACTGTTCTTTTTTTTCGTATTTCATTTTATGAAGATATCAGTGGTATATACATGAGATTACTTTGCAGTACTTCCAAGATTTTTTCGGCTATCACAGGTGTCTTATTAAAATAAAAAACAGTCAATGAATAAGCAACTCCTTTTTTTTCTGTACTGATCATAATCCTGTTCAAGCCAACAATCCAATTCAGCCTATAATAGTCCCACTTCTTGGCACGGGTTTCTTCAGCCAAGGCTCGAGAATTAACAACCAACACTTGATATGAATTCTATTCAATCGGTCTCCAAAGTAAAGCGTTGTACCTGTACGCCAATCTAAACCTATATTTTGGTCATGTTCATCTTATCTTGATATTTTTTAATGGCACTTATGTATCCATGAACTTTGATAATCGCTAACCATAAAAGGAGCTGCCAACGCAGGACTAAACTTGAAAAACTGACTATCTAAAATTCCTTATGCTACCTGATAATTAATAATTTAATTTCCATTTTTTTATAATAATTTATACTACATTAGCACATTACTAGTACAATTTTATTAAGTTCACTAGAGTCAAAATTACACGGCTATAAATACTCTCAGATCTACCTTGAAAATTGAAAATGAGGAAAAAGAGAATCGGGTAAATATAGTGCTATTTGTAAAACATAAATTTCTTTTTTTTTCAAACTTGCCCACTTTAACATATTGCTACACTTCATGTTGATGAAGATAGAAACGCGGGTAAGACCACAAAAAGATACAACTAACCCCATGTAGCTTTATAAGCTCTTTTTCACCTTTTGATAAACGTCAATAACTTGTCAAATAAAACCTAAAATGGCAATCCGAGGTCAGCCATGACAGTTTAATGCCCAAGTGTCAAAGATACAGTGCTGTCATAACTTTATATTTCACATTTTACGAGTTGATTTTTTAATGTATTTTTAAATAATTTATGGATTCTACCGGACCTTTGTCTGGTTTATTTGTTTGATGGCTGTTTTTTTTGCGTTTTGGAAGATTGCGAAAGTGAGATAATATGTGAACGTTTTAACGTAAGCATACATTTTAACAGACCCGAATAAAAAAAAAATCTTGATTATGTTAAGGTATTTAACATTACTTTGAATATATATTATAAATGATTTATTAGTTATAAAAAGTAAATACATCTGTAGCCAAATTTGTCTATGAGCGCTCCCTCGCCGACGCGCTCGCCACGCTAGAAGACCATCGACTAACATCGCATCGCTAACGTTATAATCGTGCGATCCATCAGTGCTAGCTGCGCCCGCCTCGCCGTCCGCCAATCGCAGCCCGCTGCCACGCCTACCGGCCACGCGATTGGCCGAACAACAAACTTTGAATATAGAACCGCTTTTTTTTCTCTAACGCCTACGTAAGCTCGGACAACTTGTAGATTTAGTTCACGTTTTATTTATTGAACACAATAGTCGATTTCCAATTCGATTTATTATAATTTTCAACTATCGATTCCGATGGCACTGAATTAATTTTATTTGCCTCCATTAGGCGGTAAACAGTTTTGTCATTCAAATATTCTGGTCAAGGTGTTGTATCTAGGTTTGCCGACGATGACTCAGGATTGGAAATTGAATTATTTCAGAAAAATACAAGACAGGCTTTTAATGCACATGTTTACCTACTAACTTACGTTCTGAATTAATAATTATTGTCAAGAAAACTGCCTGAAATATAATTAAACCCGCATAAATACAACAGAGTTCTTCGACTCGTCATAAAATGGATGGCAACGGAACATTCAACATGGAGCTTGTAATTACTCGAAGCCGTTATAAATACTCTAAGTTTACAGTAACCTGTAACAATTTAAACGCATAGTTAGCCATATCAAGCGGATGGTTAGTATAAAGCAATTACCTAATTGCCCTATATTACTTTACATTTTACAACACTCCACTGACTAAACAAGAACTATCGCCATCACTAGACTTCGAAACTTAATGAAATAAAAACACCGACATTACATTATTCTGTTTTTAAACATTCGGAAATTTCCGTCACAATTCGCAGCCAATCGTGTCCGTGCTACCATCATAATAATGTCAACTCTTCATTCAAATATTTAGAACAGCCGTTGTACTTCGTAAAAATATGGCTACGTTAATATTATTTCATTAAATTGGCACACAAACACAGATTCTTAATAGATTTTCTATCTTACCTCCTTAGGGGAAGAAACAAGCCGAATTCACATAGCTATAATGTTATAATTTGCCATAAATACCACATAAATTAAGCAGTTATTATTGCAAAATGGTGGATAATGACATTTAATAAAACGTTAAATGATCAAGACTTTCCTGAAATATCTAATCTAAGTGTTAATAAGGGTCTAGAAGCAGTGTTTAGAGTTTTGTTAGATGGTCATTGCAACGATGTCATAGGCCAAATAGATTTGAACATAAAGTATGTAATTGTGACGTTTATGGTCAAACTCAATTACATACCGAGGATCAGTAATAAACTTGTTGGGTTAATGTAAGGTTATCATTTAATGATTTTCTTTACTCCCCCAGATAGTGATTTGGTGACTTTCACATGCAGACTAACTGTAAAATATGTATTATAAATAAGCAGCTAAAATGAAGTAGGTATTCGGTAAAGTTGCAGTTACAAATTACAGTCGCTAAAACAAATCCCGAAATCATCAAGAAGTCTTGTTAAGTTCCTGAGAAAGAGACCTTTGAACGTGAAAAGAGGACATTATACTTTGTCCCACATCTTCTATTAATATGCTTGCGTTTTCCAATATGGTAACATTTTCTTAAGGCCACACTAAGCCAACGTGTCACGAAGTTATTGATTGTCTGTCATTGTAGATCCTGGCGTACAGTGGGCAGTATGTTGGCGGAATAAAAAATAAACCATAAAATTCTAAATTTAAACAGAAAATAAGCAACAATCTCTCTCTCATCTTCACACTGTACTTTAAATGTTAGACTTTATCTTATCTATTATGTGACCTTGTCCGCCATTTTATAGTCCTAGCTTTCACGACGCACATAATTTAAACTTTTAATTTTAGAATACAAAGTAAACTTATTGCCAACTGCACGACTCTGATGTTAGAAAGTTTCAGTGGACCAATCAGGAGAGGCCAGCGGTAATCGTCGTTTTCTAATTGGTCAATAAATATTTACTATTAACATCAGTGCCATGTATTTCGTTTTATGACTTGTTTTAGTGTTTGGTGTTAAGGCGGGAATAAATAAGAAATTCGTAATTTTCCTAAACGGTTGTTTTAGCAGTAAATTAGTTGGTAATGTGTTATTTTCTGTAGTGTTCAATACTTAAAACTTTGACTTTTAATCTGTAAATATTTAATATTGTCTATGATCGGTTTCTTCTAAATTTTCATAATGATTCATGAATAAAGAAGAATAATCATTGACATTATTCAATATCATTTCGTCTGTTTAGAACTTAAATTGACAAAAGTTCTAGTCTGAGATCAGTCTCTTGGTATTTTTCCTGCGACTACAGAGTAAGAATGACTGAAACCCGCATCCCTACAAACCGTTGACCAGATGTTCAACTCGTTCCCTGTCCGACTCATTAACGTCAAGCAAAGTGAGCTTAAAATTAGAAGCTGGAACGCGGGGCACACGGCGTATGCGCAGCGCAGGCTTTGTTTACACCGACACAGAGTGGGCACTAAGTGTGATATCGTTATCGGCGCGTCCACTTCCTGCGTAGTTCTGCGCTCGGTCACGTAGCCGGGCCATAAGGGACAATGTAACCGCATTTAGTGTGTGCGCCGATTGTTTCGCCTCAATAGCCCCTTGTTGTACCGATATCGCACCGGACGCGCGAAACGTCACGCGATTAATTTTATTGTTTCTTGGTTTGTTTGTTCGTATGTTTTCGTGTTAGATTTAGTTGTGATAGAATGTCTTGTCTTTGTTGTTTGATTATAATAAACAGATGACAACAATTATGTTGTTCATTCCGTAACAAAGAATTGGCTTGGTACATGTAGTATTGACATATACGAGAAAACATGCTTACTATTTTGGTATGAAAATGCAGTAAATACTTCTTGTATTATAAGATAAATATCTATAAATAGGAATAATTCTTTGATAGTTATTAATATCGTCACAATATATCAATAGTGTTCACATAATACAGATAAAGAAACGTCTAGACAACTCTAGATCTATTGTTAAGTTGGAAACAGACAAGAACTTATTGTGTCTCTTGGAGAGTGAGACCCAGAATGATGACTTTTCATTCACACCTCTTTTTTGGTACAACAGATTAAGTTCTGCTTTTCTTAAGCGAATAGTACGAATTCGATTTGACGTTTAACCTTTTCTCAAATGCCAAGAAGAATGCAGAGTGCCGAATGGTTACTTGATTAAAAAATTAACATAAATCGAATTTAGAATTCTACTATGGATGATTCATAATCACTGACAAGCAAATTTAAAAAAAAAATTACTAGCAGCACTCAAGCATAACATAACAGCTTTTTATAACATGCAGTCTCCATCTGACATCTCTAAATAAGACACGTTAAATTCTAAAAATCCTATTAACAAGTCCGTTATAATCTTGCATAAAGGACGATGTGTAACTCCTTTGTTGTTTCGTTAATTGTAAACACATTATTGTGCGATTGATCGCAAAACAAAGGTAAGGATTATGTTTACAACGCTATATTATATTTTATTGAAACAAATGTACTGTCTAGCTAGTATTCAGAGGTCAACAATAGACAATAATGACAAGATTCTCTTTCTTATTGGTGGTCTAGCCTTTGCCTAGATTCAATCTAAGTGGAGGCTAACACGATGGTATTAAAGTTATCCTCTTTTTGTTGTCGTTATATTAAGATGATTTGACTCTTCCGTGCAACTATGGTTATAAAGAAAACAAATAAAAACATAAGTAGGTAACAGTTTAAACTCCAAAATATAACAAGTTGACAATGGTTATGGCAATGTAAACTAGGGTCTAGGACCAAGATTCGTGATGACTAATATGATAAAAAGAGTTCAAAATACACTACTTAGAATATTGAGGTAATTTATAAGCACCGATAGCTTCACGTAATTTTCCGTTACGGTCATAACTGATTATCTCCGTAATGTCAACAACCCTTAAGAGTTTCTCTTGACTCATTTCCTCGTCAACTCATTTCACAGAATGCTGGTTTTCATTCCTTCGGCTTATATGATTAAATATGATTTATTCTTATTGCTTCCATAAAACTTTGAAGGGCAAAGTAATAAAAAGGATCATTTATAGCGCGAATAACCTAAAACTGACATTAACATCGGAAATTTTGTTTTTAATAGGTACTCAAGTAACTTACAAAATATTATAATGACGGATTAACAGCATTAACCAATATTTGCACAAGTTTTTAATTGGATATTAAGACTATAATAATGCCAACCTAATAAAATTACTATTTTTTCGTTCGCAAAGATTGTTCTGAATTCGATTTAAGTTCTATTTTTTTTTAATAATGACAGGTGTAATATTTCAGCGTTTTACAGTCGACTTTTAAAGTGGGTTTAAATTATAAGCAGCTAACAAGCTCGTAAATTAATAAAATATGTACCTGCGTAACATCATTTTGAGGTTCACACAAGATGTTTTGTTGCGTTTCTTTTGGCAGAAGATTAATGATCGACGGTTGGGATCAGTCTTGGGTTCTTTATGAACAACATGACACGCCTCCTCCAATCAAATGCCTGTTTTATAACTTAGTACCTAAGTAGTACATTTTCGTATCGATCGTATTAAATTGAATGCAGGTACGTAGTTTAACTATCTTCTAATAACTAACACTGTTTTAGTCTTGGGGTTTCATTTTATTATTTAATTCTAACTACATAACATAATATATTTAATACGTAAAGTAACACTTAAAAAGAAAAAAATAATAGCTTTTTCTGAACTGATGACTTCGTACGTCTTTTTAACGCACTATCATTTGAAATATGAGGTGTTTACAGCACATAAATATTTTAATAAACACGGCTTCTGAAAAAAGTTAATTGGAACATATATTCTAACAAATACCGCATCGTACAGTGTAATAGAATTTGTTATGTAGTTATAAAAGAAGGCGTGACGGCCGTTTCAAAATGGCGTTGGCAATTAAAAAATAAAACCTGAATATTAATTTTCCGTCACGTTTATACGGTAATAAAAATTCATAATGAGATTCCGTGGCATAATTAACCTTTCGTGTGTTTTAGACGTGGATCCACGTTCGAAAAATCTTTACCCTCGTGTGCCTAAGCGTGGATCCACGTCCAAAACTAACAAACTTTTTAAATGCGATTTTGTTCTCTATTCTTTGGACTTTTGGGTAAATTTTTTTTTGCAACGAAAACGTACTGAATGAATCTGTCACGGGCGGCCATTAGACTGAATGGATTTCGTCATGGGAATGGGATCGACAAGTAAAAACAAGTGCATTCTGGTGACACGTGCGACCGGTGAAATTCCTTTTGTGTGATTCTCACGAAAATAAACAACTGTAAGTATTCTTGTCTATTTTGCTTTTGTTTATATTATGTAGAACATAAAACAATTGAAAATAAATGTATTATTAACTTGATTTGTGATATTTCTACGATCAAATCTCTCGCGATGTTTTTTCTGTCAATGTTTTGATTTTCTTATCGATTTATATTTGCATCTATCTTAAAAAAATGTCGTTATTATATATCATTATAAAGGAAATTTCATTAACTTTCGAATTGCATAAAGGTTTTAGTACATTTTTTATCAGAATATGAAAAATAATTGACATTTTCTAAGGTCATGCAAAATGCACGCACACATTCTCATAATAGGGCTTGCATTTACGTGACGCAGATGACGCAATCGAATGGCGTCATGTTACGTCAGTCTTGATGTTTTTGTACAGTATGTTGTTTTGTTTGAATCCATTGATATATTGAACTATATATTATAATTGCAGTGTAAACTGTATATAGCGACAATGAAATAAATTGCGCATTTTATGGCGTTATTGACACTTGTTATTAAATAAATGGAATGAGATGGAATGGAATGAAACGAGATGAAAAAAAACAATATTATTTTACTATTTCAATATTTTTTACTAATAAACGATACTATACATGCTCATGATATAAAAAAAAAAAAATAACTGGTGTTGTTAATCGATTTCGCTCACGTAAAACTACTAGCGTTTCATATGGTTTCGTCCAAGTTTTCGTAACTATTTTTCTGCACACGGTTTTTCTCGCGTATCTATCTTAACTTTATAATATTATAAAAGCGAAAGCAATAAATATCAGAAAGTATCAATAAGTCATTAGTGGTTTTCTCTTCTTTTTAGGAATTCATCATGGTTGTGGTCCTGGATCTTGACCGGTTTTTGCATAAACGCGACTATATTTCTTGCTATAAAGGAGAGTGTATGTGGCCATGGGAGGAAACCCATTTCTTGCGGGAAAATATTTGTCATATTTGCCACACGGAAGTTAATAACTCCATAAGGCACTTCCGTGTCATCATGAGTAGAAATACAATTCGTCGGCTTCTACTATCAAATTTTTTCTGGTGCAAATGTGGTTATAGTGTATATGATCACTATCCCCCAGACGAATGTTGCTCATAAATTCTTAATTTTAATTTGATTCTTTTTTTAAATTCATTGATCAGATCATTCCAAGAAGAATATGTTTTTATTTTCAAAAATAAAATTGATTTCTTAATCAAATTAACTCATTTTCTCTACGTGGACACAAGAAGGTACTAGGCAAGATCTACGTCGTCCAATAAACTATTAAATGGCATAATTGACTAACTGGTACAGATTTTTTTTTTTATTTCTTTCATTCTGTCATCATTGAAATAAATAAATAAATAAAAAACTAATCTATCCTAAATAACCGTAGGTAATGGAGCCAGACCGAATTATTGACGACGTCGGGCTTCCCGAAGCCAGCACTTCAAAAAGTGTGGTATGCTGCTAATAAATATTTGTATCAAATATTTTTGTTAATCAGGGAATTCTAACAAGTAAATATTTTTTTCAATTTTCATCTTTGTAGGGTACCGGAAGACATTTTCCCGATGACGACGATTATGATTGGCAGCCTAATCAAAGGCCTCATGACCTTGATATGTCTTATTCCGAGGTAGATATTTAACAATTTTTTTTTACTTTTATTTTTAGAGTTTTGCACGCATTCTCCCTCTGATTAATTATAAATGAATATGATTATATTTGTCACATTATCAAAAAGAATTATCATAAATGGCAATTTACTCTTGTAGATACTCAGTGGGCCATTAGGCGAGGAGCTAAGAGTGGATTCGGGCAGTGAGGAAGAGGAGGAACCTATGTCGCTGGAGGAGCTTCGAGCTATCCTGGAAGAGACAGCCGAAGATGTTGAGGAAGATCCCGAAGAACACGAGAGGCTGTCTGAATCTTTCAATTGGTCAAGCGATTATAGTACATTTAGAGGTCAACCGGAAGTTTATTCCCAGCAGGCGAGCGAGGTCCCAATATTAAGGAAACAGATCCTCTGAAGCTATTCACTCAT
>NW_020800511.1:0-20912 GCF_003590095.1 Trichoplusia ni | reverse complement strand
TAGTTCTTGCAAACCCCGCATGATTGTTAATTAGTTATTCATGTTCCACTATAGAGGTATTTATGCTTGGAACTGCATCTAGATGTTAGTTAGCAGAAGGGTCCGTAACAGCTAAGAAAAAAATCTTGTTTACATTTATTTTGCTTTTATTAAGTGTATTGTCATATTGAAGGACAGTCTTGAATGAATACAAAATATTTTACGTTTTAATTTAAAAAGTAACCGTTCAAAATATGGCACTACACTTAATTTACATTTAATATAGTTAATTAAGTAACAAAATGTTTTCACAGCTGCGATTGAATCGGAAATGCGTCACCAGAAAGCAGCTCTGTCCAAACAGAGAGAAGACTACATTAAGAAAGCAAATATTCTCAAGAAAGAACTGGACACATTAAAAGATCAGCGGAACGAACTCCGCGGTGACGCGAAACGTTCACCAAGCCCGGACACCAAGAGGTTTTTGAAGGAAAACACCAAGTTGCAGGTTTGATTTTGCAATTCACAAAAATGTATTCTATGGTTTAAGAGTTACAGCTCATATTTGTGTATACTTTTGCTAGCATAAGGCTTGTATTGAATTGGTAATGTCCGGCATCAACGCGTTATTTATAGTTGGAGATTCAGAACAAGTTGAAGACGATCTACAATGTAGTGGACATGCTGAACGGGATCATCGGCGAGGAGGCGCACGACTTGCACGACTCCGAGACCGAGTCCTCCGAGCGCACCGCCAAGCGGAAGTCTAGGTGTGTGCTACACTCTTACATACTTACACTTGTTTAACTTAATACCCACATTTATTATGTGGTAGTTCATTTCCAAACAAATGTTCTAAAAATCTCAGAAATATGATATCGCTTAGCTAAAAGTTGCATCGTCTTTGTTAAAGAAATGAACTTCCAAGCCAATGGATTTATTAAGATTATGTATATAGAATTAATTTTTAGTTTATATAATATTCCTCCCAAAAGCAGGATTGCACAGCTTTCGGCGTGCCTTTGAGAGCTATTCGCTTTTCATTAGTGATCTGTCTTCAAGGGAACATGTTTGCTGCGACAACGAAGGATTCTGCACAACACCGGAATTAAAAACCTCTTCTGCATTTTATTTGGATCCTTCTGTTACTCTGAAACAATTAAGAATTGCTTATTGTATTTATTATTGAATAATTTGATGGCATTTGTAAGTATGGTTTATTTCTTAAGTTTAATAAAATATATGCACCAATTGAATAAGCTTATAATGTAATGTTGCTCTTGAATTTATAATAATTTTAATTTGCAAAATAGCTATAATTTTGTTTTGATACAATTTTCGTTAATAATGTACTTGTTACATTAAATATTCTTATTGATTCAATTGTTTTTATTTGTCTGCAATAGTATAATAGTAAGTACCCCTTCTAAGCAATGTAATGTAAAAAATAATATTGTTCACTTGATTATGTACCTAACTTTTTACTTTGTGTGGGCATTTGCCTTATTTCCGATGTTGACTAAAACAATGTAATGTTATTATTTTGTAATGTACTTTTTATTTCGGCTAAAAAGTAAAATGTAATCGCGTAAAACTGTTGAAACTTTAATTGATTTGAAATTGAATTATGTTAACTGTGACACCAAAGATTTGGGATTGGGACGATGGGGGAAACAACGTACGCGTACACGTAACCTGCACTTATAAGTATATTTACTTATTTTGTGAATGATGCTGAAGCTGTTTATTTTTTAACATAAACCTAAAACGTGTCCGCCGTTTTTAAAAGAAAGAACGCGGTTTAGGTCACCGGTGACCGACAAACGATATTCTTTCCATTGGATCGGCGGTCTCGACATTCTTCGTCTTTATAATTGAAGTAATTATACAACTTAAACTGTAAGACCAATGCGACCGTATATTTTCTTGTACTTGTTGTAAATATCAGCTAGTTATGAGTATTGTTATCTGTCAGGTCGCCCGCCAACAAGAAGTTCAACTATGTGTACTACGACCCTGAGATGCACTGGTGTCGCGTCTGCAACGAGTTCCCGCCGACTGCTAAGGATTATCTGAACCATTTGCATTCGCCGGCGCATCACAAGTTTGTATAATTCAATTACTGTTCCATAGCAATACGACCTTCAGTAGCACGTTTGCGAACGAATTTCCTTATGCCATATACCCATAGATAACCACATTCTAGGTTGTCTTCAAGTTAATTCCATGTTTATTTATACTCAAGGGATGATTTACCTACCACGGCCAGTTAGCCGTCGGAGGTAAATCATAGGCGCAACTGTGCCAAATATCCTATCCAAATATACATATTATGTTGAAGTTGACAAAGGTTATTTGCTGGTTAAAACTGTATTCATATATTTATGAACCGCCAAAAGGTTACTCACTTAGAAAAATGTATGGTAGTTAGACAGTTTAAATATTAGAATGATTAATGTGACTTTCTTTGTAGGATGGCAGCAGCCCACCTAGAGGCTCCATGGCACACTGTGTCGGGTGTCAATGAGGGGTTCCCCAGTTTCTCGTCTGCTCCCACGAAGCGGACACCTATTAAAGGTATGTTGAATTAATATAAGAACTTCAATCAAGTCTTTCAATGTCCACTGTTGGTCGATATCCTCCACCTTCCGCATCCACTCCAGCTATCTTTTTAGGTCATATAAGTACTCATTTCATAGCAATTTTATCAGATCAGATATGTAAATAAAAATAATGATAGACTATCAACATGCATGGATCAAAAACATAAGCTATTAGCAATTTTTTGTTTTATATTTGAATAGGTCTCCAGTTCTTTGTGCCGTCGACAGCGTGGTACTGCAAGCTCTGTGATCAGTTTATTGGAGACCTGCACTGTGCATCCGCGCATTTGAAGTCAGTCGTACATTCCAAGAACTACACCGTAAGTTTCCACCTTATTCGTAAAGGGATTAGTTTTCACGTATTTATGGTTTGACAATGTTATCTAATTATAAGTGGCCTGTATTGAGATTCGAAATCAATTTTTGTTTTTATTTTTCTAGAACTTTGTAGAACAAAACCCACACTGGGAAACAGATTGGATGTCGGACCGTCAAAAGGCATTTGAGAAAACTCGAGCCAACAAGGGCAAGTCCGACGACAAACCTCAATACACAGCTCATACTATCACTTTCAACAAAGATGGCTTCCACACTAAGAGGAAGGATTCCCCCCCTCCCTCTGCGGAGGACAAAAAGAAGAAAAAGGATAAAAAAAAGAAAGCTAAGCGGCAAAGCAGCAGCAGCTCGTCCAGCGACTCCAGCAGCTCGGATAGTGAGCCTATTAAGAAAAAGAAGAAGATTATTAAACGTAAGAATTTTTAAAAATATAAACAAAACTCTAGTCTATTACAGAAAAGTTCTTAGTACTCAATCTTGTATTTGATGAATGATTTGTTGACAGTTAAGAAACAAAGAGGCAAAGTCGAAGTTCGTGGTGACAAGTCGCTAACTGAGTGGATGTCCAACATACAGATGGACAGGCTTAATGATAATGACAGGAAACTGCTGGATACACTTAAAAGCAGGTAATTCGTTTATATTATATCTCTTTTAAACTTTTTTGTAGTATCTAAGGTATGCATAATAATATATTTCATTGAAACACTATTTCGCTCCGTTTCGTTTATTTCTCTAGCTTGTACTGTCCTTCATCCATCCTTATGTTGCGTCAGTTTAATTCATCTCGCCATAAAAGCAAGACTCGACGGCGCTGTTCATCTGCTGGCTGTAGGACTGTCCTGCTGGTGAACGACGCTACACCGGGTGTAGCGTCCTTCATCCTGCATTTATTGTCTCTGTACCTCATTTGATCCTCCCAATCTCATTTTTACCTGAGACAAGGTTTTAATTAATATCTGTTTCCTAGGATCAAGAAAGAGAAAGTAGAAGAAGAAAAACGCAGATCGCCGGAGCGTGAAAGGGAACGCTCTTCGTCGGACCAACAGAGGAAAGCGAGGTAAGGCCGAATACAGTTCCTATTTCTGGCTAAACAGAAAAGTGACATAGGAATTATCGACGGGAATAAGTATTTTTAAGAATTTTATCCAAAAGTTTACTTGATTTTAAATGTTTTCAGCCTTATTTACTAACCCAGAAAGCGTGTGATTTGCTTCAATTTTACTTCCTAAATGTGCACCAGAACAAAAATTAAACAAACATGTTATGTGTATTAATTATTTTTAATTACACATGTAAAATTTGAGGTCTATTTGCCCGTACTCGCAGAGAGCCGGAGCGTCGCTCCCCGCGCTCTCCGTCGCGCTCGTCGCGCCGCCGCGACCGCGAGACCACGCCCAGGCTCGACGCCAAGAAGCCAGAGATACGGAAGATGCCCTTCATCGGTAACTACAAACAAGCATTTATATTATTCGTTTGACTATGTGTATCGGCTATATAAACATTGTCAATCGAATAATGAAAATGTGCACGTCTTGCAAATTAGCACTTTGTTGCCTAATAAGAGTCCTCTCTGCATCCCAACAACAAGTCATTCAAAACCACCCAACAACTTTCTGTTCTATGAACTTTCGTCTTCATTGACTAAACGATATACTTTGTAGTTTTTACCATAAATGATAAATTTAACATACTTTTTTTGTGGAGAAACAATATTGTATAATGAATTTGCTATAGGAAAAATGCCTGTTTACAAGCATTTGGGAAAGAACCCCAAAACTGAGGAACAGAAGAAAGAAGAACAGAAAAAGAAAGAGGAAGAAGAAGTTACTAAGAAGAGGAGGGAGGAAATGGATGCTGAGATACAGAAAAAGGTAAGATAATCATCAATTTACTATTGTAAAAATGTGATCGTGTTAGATTGTGTTGATGTTTTGAAATAGTAACTTAGCCGTTAGTAGCCGAACCCGGCAAGGCCCGGCTCGTGCTCAACAGAAACATGGCCGCGTGACGTGTTGCCTGCGCCGCCCGCCGACAAAGTAACTTTTTTTTTTTTAGGCGGGGGAATCCTCACGAACACCCACTCCTCGTCATCTGCATTTTTGTGTCGGTATATGGCAATGCGTTGCAATCCTTCATACACTTCGATAAAGTGCCTGCCTGCAACGTTGCATTTGTCTCAACCTAATAGCTTATTCGTTTAATCACATTGATGGTTTGTTGAGTTTCGTGGCCTCGGTAAATGGTCTCTGCGCGATAGTTCTTTACGTACAGCTGGCCGCTGCAGCCCTTAATTATTTCGCAGTTAGTCGCGTTGCGTTGATTTACACCGTATTATGATACGATATTTATGCCGTACTTATACCGTCCGTGGGATCTTCTTAGGTGGCGGAGTTCAAGGAGAAGATAGCCCGCGCGCAGCTGGAGCGGCAGGCGCAGGTGGAGGCCGAGCTGCCGGCGCCGGGCTCGCTGCTGGGCGCGCCGCCGCTGGCCGCGCCGCTGCAGTACGCGGCGCCCGCCCTGCCCCTGCAGCCGCAGCCGCCGTACGTACACGCTGCATAGCGACTACACACGCACACTACTGAACTAGATCCACATGCTTCTTCATAGCACTAATACTACTGCTTATTGTGCTTATATTCCAGTTGACGGTGTCGACAACACAATTTAGGTTCACTTCATATAAACTTAAAAACAAATACTTCGACTGAATCAGAAATTTATCAATATAAAATACCGACAAGACTGACAGACAGGAATATGGATTCAAATTGAAAACTATAAACATGTTATACATTATTGGCCTTAAATACTGAATAATATTTACTTTCTAGACCACCAACACCTCAACCGCCGCCACAGCAGCCGAACCTGCCTAAGGACTTCCAGGACGCCCTGGACATCATATTCCCCACGGAGGTCAAGAACCCTGACATGACGCAACAAGACGGGCTGTTCCCTCTCCCGCCAGGCTTCCCGGGCATACCGGGCCTCATGAACCCATTCCCACCACTTCCTCTCATGCAGACACAAATGACGCAGATGTTTGGGTTCGACCTCAACGCACCTCTCTTCCAACCGCGCTCTCAGCTATACGACACTCATGTGCCCCTAGTACCAAGCCCAAAACCAAGGCCGCGCCCTAAAAACAACAACAACAGACCCAAGCCTGAAGTGAGGCCGAAACCTGAACCACCAAAGCCGACTGAGGATAGCAGCCAGTTAGCTCGGAAGAAGGAAGAAATGGATGACCTAGCTATGTTAGGGATAGACGCATCCGATGTTGGTGCCGGTATTTAACTGGCAAGAAAAATTAAAGACAGTTGACATACAGCATTTCTAAATAATTTGGTTTTAGTGTGCACGCAAATACTATTCACCTTATAAGGTATTTGAGAGGTAAGACAGGGGGAGGGTTGACTATTGACAAAACGCTCACGATGTTGGTCATTGTTTTTGCCTCCTTCCTGCAGCTCACCTCGGGAAGTGACAAGTGCTTACGCGGACACTAATATCAAAAGCAGCCGCTTTTATCTCACACGGTATTGTAGTTATTCAATTAGAACTTATTGTATTTTTCATTCATGACTAACTAAATTAATCAATTTCTGTCTAAACACTTACACTTCAGCTTTTCTGACATTGGTTATCGTCTATCTATGTAGGTATTCCTTAAGCAATAATTAAATTAAGGTTTTAGTGTCGACAAAGAAAGCTTTACAGAGCTGGTTGACTACTGATAAATAAATTTTGTTAGAATTAACATAAGAATGTCAAGTTTAGTAGTTATTTGTTACATAGGTCTAACCATGTGCCAATATTCTTGCTAGAATAATGAACGACTTTACAATATAACTTGTAATTTAATTTTCTGTGAACTACAAAGACGTTAATTTGGTACAACAATGGCGCCATCTACAATAGATGTTCCTGCGTTGTTATTTATGATTTATACAATTTCTTATTGGCTGTGCTGTTTAAGTGCGGCCATCTATTACAGTTTGTATTCTGAAAATAACGTGGCTGGCTACAGTAGAAACATATTAAATTATGTTTTGTTCTCACAACACATTTTGTGCTACTTTTGTAGGACAATTCTGCATTATGGTAATATTGTGTTAAAAAGTAGTAAAATTTAAACCAAGTGACATATAGGACAGGACATATATATATATACATATATATATATAATACAAGGTAAAATGAATAGGCACTATACATTGTATGCGTTATATAGTAGTAATTTCTTGACAAAAACGTTGTTAACAGTTTGACTTAGAGTGGTTGTATCCACAAACAAATCATTATTATTAAGTGGAGACTGTATTTTTTCATGATAATAAACATCATGGTTATATTTTTGTATTTTATTCTGATAGTAAAATTATTTGAGGCCCGTGACAAATTCTGATGTCCCTCCTTTCCCAAATTCCAAGTGTAAAAGAACTCTACCAATAGTCGTATTTTCTATGTTCAACCGACTTCAAATAGGGGAAGGTCCTCAATTCGTCTATTTTTTCTTTTTTCATTTAACATAACAGAAACTACCATTTTGTGGTAAAATAATGTCATCAGCTTTGGCCTAATAGTATTGATTTGAAGGCGGTTGTATGATTTTTTTGTCAAAATGTAAAATACGACAGAGCTGAAGTTTATGACTGGGTACCCATGGTATGCTCCCTTTTTGTATCGGCACTCAAACTTATTTTAGCCATGTCCTACATGTATTTCGAAAAAACTTTGTCATTTAAATTGCACTTGAAATAACGGTCACGGATTTTGATCATAAAAATGCTCTAAGTTGTACCAAACGTTTGTTATAATAATGATAAGGCGGGGTTCACGCATCCCCGGTGTAACGAAAACACGTCTAATCGTAAACGTGACCTAATATTTGTCGATAACACATCTCGGCAATATCATCTCGTGTTACGTCATAACAATGACTTTGCTGTATTAGAACTGAGTTAGACAATGAGATATATTATGACTGTTATCGCAATGCAATGCCCTTAATGGTTTGTATTTTTTTTTATATTCTCTGACATAAATCTAGCTTAAAATAAAAAAGAAAGACTAGACAGTGGATGTGTTATGTTTATCAAATAACTAATTATTGATTTGATTTTATCGATTCGAATCAACCAATCTATTTTGGTTAATTTTGATAACATGCCTCTGCACAGATGATTAATAATACAGATTAAAATTCATTAAAATAGAACTAAACTACACTTCCATGTCCCTTCAAAGCTATCATCTTCTGATATTTATTTGAGTATGGCCATTAAATCTAATAATTATTTATAATGTGAACCATACCTGACCTATTAATGTTTGACTATCCTGACAAGTAACAATTATTATTTAAGCAAAGAAAAATTAAATTCTCAGTGCTATATCGGTTCAAATTTTGTTCCAACTCAGGGAATCCCCGACTAATATCGTGACATAATAGGATTCCATTTGCCGTGGAGATTAGCTTTGGTTGTATTATGTTTTGAAGTTACTCCTATTACCTATTATTTAGGTACAATTATTATTTAGACAGATACGAAAATGTGGGTAATTGTTTACAGTTTTTACGTACCTATCATGCAAACAACCCTTGTTATGCAGAGGAAGACGTGTTAAGTATTTATCTAGGTTTGTATAACTGTCAAAGCCTTTTCTCATAAGAGTAATTGATTGCAATTTTCTATAGAGGTTATGCTGTAAGGCTAGCATCAAGTCGGTTCGCAGTATAAGTAATAAGCATAACTGTTATTTAAGTGTCATTAACATTAAATATGGATATTATAAACTGGAGATAGATCTACTTAATTCTTCGACGAACAGATCAAGAGAATTTGCTATTATTAGTCTTAAGATTATGTGCGGCTGAATAAAGGTAGAGTTTCCTTGGATAGTCAGTAGTTTTAGTTCATCAAGAAAAATCCTCTCGTCCGTGACGTGTCGCGGGTTCGATCCCTGCGTAGGATAAGCATTTGTGTTACCCACTAACGCTTGTTCTGATCCGAGTCTGGGTATATTTTTGTATCAATCGTAGTATTAATGAATTCACTTGAATAGGTAGGTATATGTGAAACCCCCACGATGCAAGCAAATATTTTTGATTACCTAGATGCCTACTCTTTAAGTATTTTTTAAGGAAAATATAAAAAAATATTGATTATTCATCATCATCTAACTCGACTTCCTAAGCTATGGTACAATGAATTGCATAAACTGAGGAAAACAGTTTTCCGTGACACACACAATATGACTCGACAATATCTCCCGAAAACAATCATAACATGGCAGAATGCGCCTTGTGTTCATGGCAAAAGATTTAAAATTCAATGTCGAGTAACACCAAGTATTGTACAAAATTAACTTCTTCATTAGGTTCTAAGTTACAAACTAATTAATACTTCGTGATGTAAGATTTTTAACAAACGTATCTCGAATCAAAATTAAAAGGTAGCAACAAATCTTCGATAAACGAAAAGTTGGTTAAAAATCCATTCGCATAAAAATCGCTACTAGACACTAAGTCTTTTTAACTCTAGGTATTTGACTAGGTCTCGAAACAATTTAAAAAAACTAACGCAACTGTCACTTATACCAATAACGAACATTTGCAAATTAAATAAATAAGCAATACAAAATAATAATACATCAACAGTACCTTTGTACATATATTTTCATATCTTGTTTCTCTCTTTATTTACTGGGCACATAAATCGTTAAATAAATATTAACTTAAATCACGCAGGAACCAAACCCGCAAGGACTACACTATTCGATAAAATGGCAATCTTTTCTGCAGTGCCGTTCGAGCTAACTACGCGCTGACCGACAACTATAAGTGTAACATACTATGACATGGCATTATACAAAGATTCAGACTCCACATACTCTAAAAAAATCGTTCTAGTCTTGACTTATAACAGTTATAATTCGCGTCGTCTGCCGACAGCATTCAGTCTGATTCGCGAGGCCAACGCGAGCGGTCATTTCAAACTCGTAAGTTATTAGACGCTATAATATTAATATTACGTGATATAGACACGTGTGTTCTTGCTCTAGCGCTGAATACTAGGTTCCTAAAGGAGAGGTAAAGATTAAAAAAAATCTTCTGTATATTTTTGAATACTTGCGTCACTTATAATATGTTAGTATTTTAATTTAGTCTGTGTCTATGCGACAAAATGCTAAAATACTGCCTGTAGCTAGGCATAACTTAGCTAAAACCATTAATAGTGATGTAACAGATTGTTTATGTTGCGTGTACCATGTGTGAATACACCTTTACGTTAATGTAATTAATAGGTATACATTGATCTTAAGTCTGTGTCTGATAGACGGAAGTATTGATAAATGTGTGTCTATTGGATTGTAAACATATTAATTTATGCAATTTGCTAAGCTGTTTAATATGTTAAATCCGTCTATAATTAATGAAAATTTATTTAGTGGACGATGTTATCGTAGATTCAAAAACTTAGTTTTATTTACACCGAAGGACACTCGTTTTAGAATACTGACCACCTTTATTTACTCCAAGTAGGTAGGTACTGTTAAACACGATCCCAGTGATATAACAAAACAGTGAAACAACCAAAACATTATATTATGCCACAGTTTATCAAGTGACATCAACCTATGTTCTTCGTGTTTACCGTAAAAGATCCGTTATCGCGGTGATAACAGGAGAAAAACAAAACACGCTTGCATCATCTCGCGTCACTCTCAGCTGTGAATGAAATCGAATATAACATGTCGATAGAAACATCTTCCTATCACAGTATTGGTTCATATTGAGTTAGGGAGTTGTGTAGGTGTTGGGGTAAGAAATTTACAGTCATTGGATTTTAACTAAGAGACGACTTCAGTTAAAGTATTTTGTCAGTTATAAGTAGTTTATAATCAGCAATTTAGACGATATTTTTTTAATGAATTTCTTGGATCGCATGGTCATCATATTTCTGTTTGTATTTTTTTTAAATATTCACGAACATCAAATAAAAAAGGGTTTCTCAAACATTCTCGCCAAACCCGTCATTTAGGGTTCAAATAAAGCAGTTAATAGACAGGCTTTAGAAGCAAAACGGCGCTATGCGGTGCCATCCTTGCACAGCTGCGATAGACTTGCTCTAGGAGAGGGTCGTATGCCTGTGACTAAACCATTCCTTTACGCTCTACCTTACTTAACTCTTCGTTCCTCAGTAAACCATGTCAGCCGACCAAGTGTTCCACGCGAGATCCGAGGGTATTCCCTCCGAGGGAGTGAAGGACCAGTACGCGGACGGCAAGGCGGCCAGGACCTGGAACAAGTTCATCGGAGACAGCAACCAGAGAACCCAGAACTACAAGGACTTCTTAATCGGACTGTTGAAAAAGAATGGCTGCAAGACTGTGCTGGATACCGCCTGCGGGACTGGGTATGTTACATTAGCTCATTTTCTTATAAGTTTTTCTATCGGTGCTGGACAAGGATAATTCTCAAGGAAAAAAGTTACGCAAGTTAAGAACGTCATAATTCTCGCTGCACTTTTGATAATGCAAATTGTTTGATTAGATGTTATTCTGTGTCTAAGCTCGTACAGTACGACGACTATTAATAGATAAAGTAAGAATAAATACAATTAAAGGATAATGACGTCTTCAAGTTACGTATTTTTTTCCTGACTACCACAAACGCTCCTCTAAGTCATCTTTCCTCACCTTTGGAGCAAAGACTTATCCCGCTCTACCTCAAACCAATATCAATGAAATAACGGATGACGGACTTTTTTTTCGGGTTAATTAAGGATCGAAAGCTTTAGGTTTGTCTGATATTTACAAACTTCTGTCCATAATCTTACTTAAGCATGCCAACATCCATAGGTGTTCAACCCTCTTCAGCTGTTTTGCTTACAGTCAACACGTAACGAGTGTTATCGCGTCATTTTGTTATCGTTACCAAATATGATGTATCTACTATTATCAATTACCTACACCACGTAATAAACAAGTCCAACCTTTGACTTTGGATGGTCTGATTCAAGATAAAACTTAAGAATTCTGGTTTATTCAGCTCTGAATCAATGACGGATGTTTTTAATTCAAATTTGATTTTACTCGATTAGATTTAGATACTTAGGTACATCAATTTGCATGGTAATTTTATGAAACAATGGCAATGGACAAAATCAATGACAATTATTTTGGTGCGCCCATTTCAAATAATAGAAAACTTATCCGAATCGTTATATATAAAAAAAATGATTTTTTATATTATATGAAACGTCTATGAAGAATGGTCTATCCTGGACTTACCAAGTACCAGTATAGTAGAGTTTGAGTTTTAGTAAGAATAGCATAAATTCCGTGGTTACATCCAAAGACGACCATCCGAATGTATGAGGCATTTAATAACACACAATAGTTTCAGATAAATATCCGCATCATGTAAGCAAGTACTTAGTTTGATAACAGCCTATATTGAATAGATAAACCCTTATACATAAATATAGTACACTAATTTTGCCACAGTAGGTACAAGCTCATGTTTATTTCCCTAGACCCTAACCTGTAAGACAGATTAGAGATTCCCCAACAACAAACTTAAGTACAGTTATTTTTCACGCGTTTAAAACTATACTCATCTACTTTGTTGTTATCTTGTGGATTATGAATTTCCCAATCCACTCATAGGTACCCAGTTCTCCTTTTCCCTTGCAAGAAGTGATGATAAGTATGCAAGAGTAGTGCAAGATGCAACTACCAACTTTGGGCAGACGGAAAGAAGAAGAAGAATTGACTCACACATTCATTCCCTCTCATATATTCAAAAAACGAAGCCTTTTTACCTAACTAACTGTTGCGTTTCCTATATTCCAGGATTGACTCTATGATGTTGGTGAACGAAGGCTTCAAGCTGGTGTCAGTGGACGCGTCAGACAAGATGTTGAAACACGCCCTCAAGGCTCGCTGGGAGAAGAGAAAAGACTCCAAATACGACGAATGGAGTAAGTACTTCTTATAACGATATTTATTTCGCATAATTACCAAAAATAAAAGAATTGGGTTCGTAGCCCTCAACACGTAGAAGAGATAGATATAAAGTATTTTTTAATTGTTGATAATCTTTTTAATGGGTAATAAAATAAAGGATTAAATAATAAATGGCTTCTCATAGGATGAAATGCATAAGGAGGAAAAATATAAATTGCTTACTCAAATTTCCCGTGAATCATTTTAATTGACCCCGTCGACGGAAGTCTTATAATAATATTGTGCTTAGTGCCTACCTGAAGGTTATGTAAACCTACGGTAACTATGGTTTTCTGTAGTAGTTACTCGTACTGACCTATCATGTTTCTTGACAAACGATGTATTAGGTGAATGGATTTCTGTTTTGTGTATGTGATCTATTCGGTCGTTTATTTTATTTTAATATCGATTTGACATTAAACTTAACAAACTATTATTTTATCACTTTTCAGTCATTGAAGAAGCGAACTGGGAGACTTTATCACGTGACATCGAGTCCTTCTTGCCGGGAACTCAGTTCGACGCCGTGATCTGCCTCGGAAACTCATTTGCCCATCTTCTGGACGAGTATGGAGACCAGAGAGTACAGAAGATGTGCCTCAGGAACTTCGCCAAGTGTCTGAAACCCGGCGGTCTGTTGTTCATTGACCACAGGAACTACGACGCCATGATTGACAGCGGAGCAACTCCCGGACACTCTATTTATTACAACGTAAGTTATGGAACGTATCTTTAAAGTTTCAGATAAGGCTAATGGATAAAAATTAGTATTACTTAATTTTTGAGTCCAAAAAACCAACTACCCAAAACCGAGTCCCAAGGGATTTCCCCCGAAACTCTCGGCTTTGATAAGTGTGAAAATACTTTCATGACTTCTCTTTTCAACATTCCAACATGTGTGACTAAATCGATGTTTACGCTTAGATAACTAGAAACATAAACGTGTTATTCTTATCGATATCCAAGTTCACAATCCAGTTACAACCAGATCGAATTATAGGCTTGTTGGTACCTCTACCTACCTACTTTGTACAGTCATTTAAACGCTATTTTGTCTCTTACTAAAATACCAACTAATAAATATACTTAAGAAATAGCATGGTACCTTATTTTGAGATAAAATTATCAAATAGACTGTTGTTGAGTTTTTAATTTTATCTCTTCAAGACGATAAACAAGTTCGGATGATGACAAACATGCCTATTATAATAAACTAAGTGAACTTGTAGGGGTCAAGGATATCTCGTTTTATGTAATTTATGATTTCTTTATCTTTAACAATATAACATGTGATTGTGACTTAATTCTTAAAAGGCTAAAGCTCAAAATCGTTTGTATTAAAATAAGTGGTAACGAGTACTGTACCGTAGCGCCATCTATTGACAGTTCAATAACTGGTTTTTTTCTTTTATTTCGGAAAACTTTTGAATTGTCAGGTTAATATCAAAATGTTATTTACTGATTACAGTGCAGATATCCAGTAGACATTAAGACCTCCGTGTTGGTAGTGGGCGGCAAGCCGCAACTGGTCGCACTGGACTACTGCATAACAGATGAAGCAAACAAGGAGACAAGGTAAGATTTAATATTTTCTGTAATTTTAATCTGTCCTTAATTACCTACTGACAAGTGATACTGCATGTAAAACAAGACATTTTGTTTTGAGGTTATGATATAATTTTTTTCTCATCATCGTATCGCCACCAGCTATCTCCATCAAGATTGTACATTTCGAGCGCCATCTGTGGCATTTTTTTTAAACTTTCTTGTGGTAATTCCCCATCTAACTTTTCATCAAAGTTGCCATTTCAAAATATGAATCATTTTAAAAATATATCTGTTAGTTCTTCATATTGCTAAAAACATACTTTGTCCATTCTTTGATAAACCTTATTCTAAATGTATTTTTTTAATAAAAATTTGACAAATTACTTTAATATTTCAGTGAATTCCGTCTCTGCTACTATCCCCACAAACTGGCTAAGTTCACGGAAATGTTGGACGAAGCGTTCGACAACAGTGCCAAACACCACATTTATGCCGACTTCAAGCCACTGAGTGAGGTCCCCGTACCCGGCTTTTACATACACGTGTTAGAAAAAGCAAGAAACTGATAATACAATTGTTATTTTTAGCTATCACGTACCTACATTGGTCTCAAACGAAGTAAAATATTTTTGACAGACAGGGTTAAAGGACTTAATGTGAGCTCAAGGTCCTATAGACTATGGTTTTGTGAGATGTAGTAATTTTACTAATGTTTAGTAACTAATGTGAACAGGAAAATAGTAACATTTTGTTTCGTTCTATGCGGTCAAGTCAACCATTCCTGTTTTGCTTGACGAGTCTTCTTTTGTCTTTGAATAAAGGACCAATTTTTTTACTTGACAATTATTGCCAAAGTAGAAATAGGAGATACAAGTAGGTAATAGAAAATTATTTAAAAAGAAATGCAATTCCTGTAATGGAATTCAACCATTTTTTAGTTTCACTAGTAATCTATTAACTTATTAATTCGTTAAAATACCAATTATACTCTCTCTATAATGAATTAGAAGATTATCTACATTTTTACTGTTGTCGGTGTGAATAGGTGCTAAGGCACCTATAAATTAAATATTTATTGTTCTGACAATTGTACTCAACCAATGTATGCAATAAAACACCGTTTAATGTATACTAATAAAATAGAATTTTAAATTATAATTTGTTATTGAATAAAACTGTTATTTGTTTTTTTAAACTACTTCTTTCATTGACTGCCATAATAGGCATAATGTCGCCTATATGTGGTAGCACTACTGGGTCTTGTTAAGCTGTTGCACATTATTGTGATACTGAACCAACAAATCGAGGTAGAAATTCCAAGTGCATATAATTTGCAAATTACCCTTAATTGAAGAGTATTTATTTAACTTCGTAAATTAATGTCAATAAATTGTTACTAAGGTTTAATTAGAATAATGGATTAGCTCATCAGAGGTCAACCAGTGCAGCAGAAAAAACCCAATTCAATTAAGTCTAATATATTTAATAAATACATAATTTATTGCAATATATTACACATAAAACAAACTCCAATATACAAGCTCTCATTCATATCGCAACAAAACCACTAATTGCCAATAAAAAATAAAATAAATTGAGGAGTGAAAATAATTTATTTAAAAAACATTTGATGTGGAAGTTAGACAGTTAACTTAGAGTTGTTGGGGCCCTTACATGTAGTTTATATCTAAGACTATGCTATAATTATGATCCGACGATAATGTTGTTGATGGGAATGTGTATCAGTTTTACGAAGAAGCCAATGAAACCCATGATGCAGAATCCGATGGCGGTGGCGATGGCGATCTTTTGGAACTCTGGAAATAAACAAATAAGGTTATTAGGTATGTTAATATAGTATTCTAATGACTTGTCTAGATAGGCTTTACCTATTTTGGGACTAGGGGACAATGAGTGAGTGAGTATGTGGGAGATAACAGGATACCTTTCTAGGAAATTAGAGAAAACTATATTCTTCTCTTTGTCTGTTTTAAAAGACAACACACAGATTGAAACACTTAATTTACAGAAGTGAGAAATGTTACAGAAGACTTTTGCAAAGAAAATCTATTTTGTTTAGCTGCAGATGAATAGATTTTCGACACTCGAAATTTAGAATACTGTACATATAGTATTCTAAGCATTTATAGTTACTATTAATTAAAACTGAAATTATTTTGATGCATTAACTCCTACAAAAATATACTCAAATTCTCAAATTATCTGTAGCAAATGCCTGTCACTTCTGAACAATTCAACAACCAGTCGAAAAGGACAACTTAGCTTGCATGGAGTACAATATCTTATAAATATAATGAGTAACATATGTGAGCGGTGTTTGGCCAGCTTGTCTCCAGGAGCAGATTCATATTAAAAACAGAACAAGGCTTAATTAAAATAATTGAGATTCTCTAAGAGGGAATCATTTGTTTATTTAAATCATAGTTTCCAGCTAACGGCTTTAATGAGATTTGCCTACAAACATTGTAAGATAAGACATAGGTAACAACAGCCTACATATTCTGAACCTGATTTTAATAAGCGAAAGTATCATTCATAAGACTTGCAAGTAATTGAAAGTATATTAAGAAAACAGTTTGATTGCATCAAAAGTCATGCATAATCTATGTTGCAAGCATCATTCAAAAAATGAAGTGTGATTTGGCACTATTTACTTGTTCTGTTCTATTATATTCTATACAATTATATAAAATAAGTTATCTATTTAAATCACCATGAAATTTCCTAGCATTCAATATACTGTATCGATGATCATCTTTTTGTGAATCAAATAATAATTGTATGAAAAATGTTTAAACTTTTTGAAGTCCATTTGCATACAGCTTAAATATGGTCAAGTATTTTATTCCTGTACTTAATACGTGAGATAAAAATGGTTCAAGACCCCATTTCAAATTAATGAGGTTTTTTTTATAAATACTTAAGACAATAAAAACTCCTTAATTTTATCATGATGAATAGAAGATTTGTGTATGTACTTTATATATTTTAAGACTCAATATATGTTGATACTTTGACATACAGTTTCGGACCTTTTACTTAAATAATGATGAGGTGTCAAGTTGTTTGTACACTCTGCATAAAATGAAGTTCCTAAATGTTTACTTTCAAATCACATATTGAATATTAAAGCAGCTTTTCATTCAACAACGTAAAACGTAGGTGTTCCTTGCCAAAAGATAACCTATTAGAAAATTATGTATAATTTTCCGAAACATATGCCCAAAGTTACAGCATTCCTAACCAGTATTGCCTAAATAACTGGTAATTACAGTGAAAGTTCAGCTTGTGAGGCTAGTTTTAAGTCATTATAATTTATTAAAACACAAGTAGAATTTATTGAGTTGATGGAAAAGTGCCAACACACAAACATAATAAAGGTATATTATTTATGATAAACTCACCTTTCCTGTCTGGTTTTGTGCATCTTCTGACCAGTCTGATGGAGTCCTTGGCGAACTGCTTGCCAGGCTCGACGAACTTAGCGATTTGATCCATTATTCTAGAAATAGGACACAGTACAGTTAGAGAACATAAAATCAACCTTTCCTATTGGATTATTATCAAGTAATGTCTAATAAATCTTCACTACTTACGTTGATATGTGTTTAATAAAGGTTTATACTGTAATACTAAGCAAATCACAATTTAGCGTAGTATCGACGGCAACCGATATTAGAAATTACGGACAGCAGACTGACAAAACAACGCAAACGTCAGCCACGTCTCGAGATTCACGGCACGTCACCATACTTTTTTCGTTCGGATATTCTGCTGTAAGATTTATACGCTTTGGTCTTCACCTTTTTAATATTTGATAATTATTAAAAATCGTTTTATTTATGTTATCACTTAGGTAAATTTTCTTTAAGGTACAAAATATTTATATTAAAGGAAAAGTTCTTAGATTTAGCTAATTTTGTCTCGGATTAAGCAAAACACAAAATTTTAAACAGAAACTTAAATGTTATGATCAATGTTTAAAAATGCAAAAAGTTGTTTAAACTCTAGTATTCTGTAATATTGTAGTGAAAAGAAAAATATACAACTGACTACATTTTTTTTTTTGATCCAAATGATACATAATTCACTTTCTAAGAATCATCAAAATCGGTTAGTTCAGTCCAAAGTTCTGAAGTAACAAACCCAAAAAAAAACAACATACAAACGATTTAAGAACTCCTCCCCTTTGAAGTCGGTTGTAAATTTCAAACTGACTGTCAGCTGAGCAGACAAGTCTTGTCACTAACGTCATTAGTGTCAATAAATTAGTATGATGTCTGAGATGACAAATGTAGTAGGCGAAAGTTGAAAATTTAATCAAAAATTCCAAGATTAATTGATATAATCACGAAAATCTAAGCAGACGATTTATGTAGAGGGCTGCTGGTTCTTTAAGACCGTGTAGCATCCAGAATTTTTGCCAACATGTATGCGGTAGAGAAGAAATTTGAAATAGAGATGAAGTTACGAAAGGTATTTTCTGTTTACGTATTTTTAAAGTGTTACTTGTAAGTGATCTAAGTTTTATACAGTGTTAGGATAAACACATGATTGTTTAGGACAAGCTCATAGCTTTGGGCAGTAAGCCAAAACAGGGATAACAATTTTACCTTCATTGGGGGCGTGTCAAATATTTTGTTTACATCACTAATTACTACGTCAAATAAATGTTTTATCAAAATTTATATCTTAATCTTGCACTAGTTGTTTTTTTTGTAATATTCAGTATCAAAATTTATTAAAAACTCCCAATTATTGTTATTTTCAGGAGATGACAAACATCCAGGAGTTGAAGGCAGCAGCAAATCGGAGTTCATCTCTTGCTGGTGATGTTTGTAACGTGCTGGGGGCGTGCGAGCAGCGCCTGCAACAGCTTGAGACAGCTGTGCTGCCTCTGTATGGAGATACAGCCAGGCTGCAGCATATACATCAAAGTATGTCAATAAATGAGACAAACATAGATTACATAGCTACAAGACATTAAAACCTATTTTGATACATACTAACACCCCCACTTATCAAAATAATCAAAACATTACAAGACATAGTACAACACCCACTCTATAAATAAACTAAAAATGCTTTACATGTCATTAGTACACTATTTAGAAAAACAGTAGAGTTATACTCATTCCCATACTACAAATACATCACTAGGGTTTTTTAACAAGCTCACAGGCATCATTATCTTCAAATGATTGCAACTTCTGAGCCAAAGCACGTCTCCACTGCTCCTTCTCAGGCCTTTTCAGAGCCTGTGAGATTGAAATCTCCTGAGAAACTGGAACAGTACTGGATACACACAAGTTGCTGAAACCATACCGATCAGGCTGCTTTCCTTGCGTCTTCTGTCTTTCATAAGGCTCTGGCTCCTGACTAAGATATACATGTAATGTGTGTTTCTTCACCATCAGTGTATACTGAAGAATCTGAAGAGCTATCACTATGATAATCAAATACTGGAACACAGGATGCCCCCACTGAATCTCTGTTCTCCTTCTCCACGCTGATCTCTGGTGTTTGCACATTACTCTCGTCATCTGGAACCAATATTGCCTCCTGGCTGTTTGCATTATCACCTGTCTCGCTTTCTATCAAAATAACATCTGCTGGTGATAACAGTATCTTTTGAAGGATTACACAATCTCTATCCTTTCACATTCATTCCATATCTTGGCTATTTATATGTGCAAGCCACTTCTGTGCCACAATCTTCCTGTAATTGCAGGAGCTGCCAACATGTAACTTGAAGATTGTAACCTCAACTTGTAAACCCCATCAGTTAAGTCAGCTATCGCAACCAAAGCATCTCTTCCGTCATAAATACATAACAATGCTTTTCTTCAATTATAACCTGGTTACCATTCCTGATAAGCTCGCTAACTGATTACAAGTTTGTAGTCAAAACAGGCACGCATAGCACATTTTTCACAGTTATATGACATTGCAAGTCTGACATGATCTCCACATCTCCTGAACAATCAACCCATTAAAACACGGTGATAGTTTCATGTTTGCAATCCCGTCCTTGTTAACAGTCATATGTGCACTGGCACCGCTATCTGTGTACCAACCCTTCTAACTAAACCTTCCGTTTATAAAAAACATTGAAAACGCATTTATCCGCCATTTTCTTTCATAACGGGCACCACATTTATCATAGTTTTCCATGCCCTTTAGTTTTGGTACACTAGCTATATTCGAGTTCATGGTTTCGCCAGTCAACAAGCGCAAATTATCTATTTTAACAACAAAATAACTGATAAATGCCCAACTGGGCCCATAACCTATTAAAACACGTTGGATATTTTCCATGAACTATATTTGACAATCAACATAACAGAGACAAACATAGATTACATAGCTACAAGACATTAAAACCTATTTTGATACATACTAACA
>NW_020800510.1:0-5092 GCF_003590095.1 Trichoplusia ni | reverse complement strand
TAACTAAAAGAGCTCTGCAACATTTTATAATTTTAATTTATATCTAAGTTGAAGTTTTAAGTAAATTGGTATTAAATGTGTGTGATTTGGAAGAATAAATACGTGATAGTGTTATCCTAGACTATAAACCTAAAACACTCCTAAAATTTTGAAACAAACAATAAGACTAAAGTGACCTATAAAAACTGTGTAATATTATAACTACTAAAACTAATCAGTGATACATAATAAAAACATTCAAAACAATCAATTAAGTGTTAACTAAAGACATAATATCAAAAAACAATAAAACAAAAAGTGAACTGTGATCTACATACAAGTGATTGGAATGTGAGAAAAATACTTGAATGGTGACTCACAAATAACCGATTTGCTTATTCAAAATACTTAACACTGGGCTACTACTGCTACAGCGAAATTTCAAATCTGTAAATAACTGTTCGGGTGGCGCATTGGTTGAAGAGTCAATTTGAAAGCGCACTCGTTACCTGCGAGCGTGAGTTCGAGCCCAGCGATGCGGAATACTTTTTGTGATGTTTATCTTGAGTATTTTAAAAATAGTTGACAACTTATAAAACTTAATTAGTACAACATACACATAATTACATTGTACAAAATATTAAAACGACTTGATAGAAAATCAGAATAATACAACAGAGGGCGCTAGTAGTAGCGACCAGATTCACGCAAAATGGATTTAGAAAATGTAACTCACCGTAAGCGATACCGAACTAGTTCACTCAACGATATAACGAATGTTAATGAGGAATCATGTATATTTGACTCGACTATGATGAGTCTACCTGACTGTACGAATAATAATAGTCAAACGCTGTATGAAATGAATGAAAAAATCAAATTATTGACAAAAGATCTACAATAGCTCACCAAGAGATTGAAAACCTAAACACCGAAAATTTTCGTTTAAAGGCAGACCTACACAAATCTTTAAATATCATTGAATCTTACAAAAAAATCAACGAGACTATTGACAGGAAAAGTATGACGCCTTTATCGGGACGCAAAAGAAAATTCATTCAAAACAAGATAATAAGAACTCCAATAGATATAGACATTGAAAACAATCGATCATATCCCAGTACATCACCAACTTCTGAGTACTTAGTCCTATAAATGTTATTGAGTCTGAATGTGAAGGAACAGTTTATACGAAACCTCAAGTGTTGCAAACAAATGAATGTCAAAACCTCACACCGCAACTACAGTCTTTACAAACATTATCGGGTGATACTCCAACAATAACCTCAAACATTAAGGAGATATCAGTAGACCTATTTTCAAGATTTCTGAAAGACGCTGAGAAAAAGATGTTATCAACTCCAACACTCTTCAGAAAAACACACTACATAACGACGCCATAAATACATGTATCTCAGTAGAAGAGGAAAAGAGACAAAAAATCGTAGTAATAGCTGATCAACAAGGACGTAATGTTGGAAGGATCCTTCAAACATTGGTCGGTCCCAAATATGATGTGTTATGCTTATGTAAACCAGGGGCACAATTGAAAGATGTACTTGAGTGGCAAAACGACATTGTATTGAGTTTAGGCAAGCATGACTATGTAATAATTTTAAGTGGAAGTAATGATCGTAACCCGCACGAATTTTTATTTAATTTAAGAAATTGGCTTAAACAGGTACCACACACCAATATTATTATGCCAGAAGTGCCATTTAATTATTATCTACGGGAGCAAAAATTAAACTATGAACTAAGGTTTATTTGCAAACGATTTAAAAATGTATCATACGTTAATATGGACTACACAAGATTCCGCCCTAATCGTTATTTCTTTTCTCTTAACCTATGCAGGTCATTACTTAGGGAAATATTACACAATGAATACAAAATTAAAGCATTAACCCACCAACAAAAAATAAATAAGGTAAATACATGGCATGTTGAGAAATCAACTCAAACAGATTTGAATATGGCTTACCAACCTGAACCAAACATTTTAATCACATCAGAAGAAGATTTTTTTCGTTCATAATAATAGTTTTATAAATATCATTCACCAAAATATTAATGGTCTCCTTAATAAAACTAGATCTGTTGAGCACATGCGTAGACACGTTATTGGATGACGGTATAGATATAGATGTTCTTTGTATCACGGAACACAATATATCCCATGAAGATACCAGATTAGTAAATATGCCGCCATTTAGTCTGGCAACTATCAGCAGTAGGAAAAATAGGTACGGAGGGTCTTGTATACTTGTTCGTCGTGACCACAGGTATAAAGTTCTAGAAGAAGTATCGAAATATAATGTTCCAAACATATATGAATGTAGTGCTGTAGAACTTATCGAGCATAATTTTTTAATATTTTGCATATATAGACCACCCCACAATTCCTCTAATGACCTACAAACTTTCTTCGAAAATTTTAATAATATGTTGAATCAATACTGCTTCAAAAAAAAAAAAATTATAATATGCGGCGATTTTAATATTGATCTATTGAAAAATAACAAGACTTCTCTAGAATATAGAAATCTTACTTGAATTTAATCTTAAGCTAGCTATAGAAACTCCTACTCGACTGACCAGCGGTACATGCATTGATCATATGATACATAACAACATAAAAGGGTGCAGAAGCAATACACTCGAACTAGCCTTATCAGACCACACAGCACAATTATTATTTTGTCCAGTGAAACATATGTATAAAAATAACTATTGGTACACTAGTAAGCGTGATTATTGTAAAGAAAATATGGAAAAGTTTATTAAACTGCCTAAGCTCTCTTAAATTTAAAGAAATATATGACAGTGGTGACCCTAACGAGGCGTTTGATATGTTTCATGATTTATTTAAGCTATTCTATGATTTATGCTTCCCGATCATACGAATAAAAATATCACTTAGAAAACGTCCTAAATGGATCAGCAAAGGCATAAAACAATGCTCAAACAGAAAAGAAGGTTATTATGGCAGTACAGGAGGACAAAAAATAAAATTGATAAATCTAAATTTAAAGCTTATTCCAAAAGACTCAATTTAATTATTAAACTTACTCAAAAATCCCAAAATAATTATCTTATAAGTACTGCATCCAACAAATCAAAAGCTACTTGGGAAATAATAAATAAAAATAAAACTAATCTACCACGGGATGTGATTAAACAAATAAAAAAGGATGGTAAAATAATTTCCGATCCTAGTGAAATTGCTGAAGAATTTAATAATTTCTTATTAATCAAGTTAAACCTTTGACATTAAATATTTCAAATAAAAATAATGTACCAATCTATAATAATTGCAATTCTATTTTCTTAATCCGACTACACCGAATGACATTAAACGCATTATTCTATCCCTCAAAAATACTAATAGTACAGGCTATGATGAAATCACTACTAAAGTATTAAAGCATGTTAGTAATATAATATCACCAATATTAAGTCATATATTTAATTTGTGTATTTTTCATGGTATCTACCCTAATAAATTAAAAACCACAATTATCAAACCATTATTTAAGAAAAGAGGACAAAGAGAACATGGCCTGCTATCGACCCATAGCAACTCATCCCAATACTATCTAAAGTACTAGAAAAAGTTATATATGAAAATCTCAATAGCTACTTAGAGAGGAATAAAATTTTAGCAGAAGAACAAATGGGTTTTCGTAAACATAAATCTATTAATATGGCAATTTATAAATTTTAGCTAATATCACAAAGAAATTAGACTCAAAAACTCCTGTGTGTGCTTTATACATGGATTTAACAAAAGCCTTTGATTACGTAGACCATCAGATCCTAGAAAAAAGCTTAACGCCTATGGTATAAGGGGCAACGCACTAGGCTTAATAATGTCCTACCTGAATGAAAGAAAACAAGTTACTGTAATCACAAAAATATGTCCAAGACAAAAGCAAGAACTAACATTTAAGTCTAATGTACAAAACATAAAATACGGTGTCCCTCAAGGGAGTGTATTAGGACCATTATTATTCCTCATTTATATAAATGACTTCCCCCAGGTAATAAACTCTCTAATGGTCTTATTTGCCGACGACAGTACAGTTATGTTTTCAAATAAAGATTCTAAACTGCTGGAATCGGAAATAAATAATGGTTTAGTAAATATTATTGATTGGTTGAATGCAAATAACCTTGTTATAAACCTAAGTAAAACTAATTTGATGGTTTTCCGAAATACAGGTAATTCTTTTATACCAGACATTAGTGTAAATTATTGTGGTCAGCCAGTTAAAGAAGTTACGGTTGCAAAGTTCTTGGGTATAAATGTTGACTGCAATCTAAATTGGAAGATACATGTTGAGTCTGTATGTACCAAATTAAATAAATTCTCATATGCGTTACACATGTTAGCAAAAAACAGTAAACACATCCACTATTCTGACAGCATACCATGCGTACGTAGTCTCAACTTTACGATATGGTTTAGTTTATTGGGGAAACTCAACAGATAGGCATGCCGCATTTATATCACAAAAGAAATGCATTCGCGCGATGTGTCAATTAGATAAATATGATAGTTGTAAATCTTATTTCCAGTCACTGAGAGTTCTTACATGCCATGCTTGTATATTTTTGAAGTCATTGTATTTGTAAAAAATAATTTAAATTCATATGAAACACTGCGTAGTAATCGACATAGTCATAAAATAAAAGTACAACCTAGTAGAACCACTCTTTTAAATAAAAGCCTATTTTGCATGGCACCAAAATTGTATAATAAACTCCCCAATTCCATTGTGAAAATTGGATACTATTGATAAATTTTAAAAAAAGACTCAAAGAATTTCTTATTAGTAAATGCTACTATGATATTAGAGAATATTTAGAGGATAAGTTTTGACATTTGTTATTTTGCATTGTTATTGTTTTAGTTATATGTATTTGTCTTTAGAATTTGTATTTTATAGTTACTTTTGAACTTATTATTTTGTATTTTAATATTTAATATTTTGCATGCCTAATGGCGGAATATGTTATAGGAACTATTTTAAACCTTAACATCTTTATTATGTACACATATTCGTAAAATAAATTAATTTGATTTGATTTGATTTGATTTGATTTGAAT
>NW_020800509.1:0-44076 GCF_003590095.1 Trichoplusia ni | reverse complement strand
ATTCATTGTCAGCTCAAATTATCTTGTGGACGTCGACCCATCCCAATTCTGATGTCGGCGTAGCTCTCTTTTGGGTGTCAGGATAGCCGACATCGGGATAGGGTATTCAATAAAACACACATTCACGCCTCATTATCTCATTATCGTTTAATCCTAACCCTATCTGGACATATTCCCAACAACGCCCGCCCGTCACCGCTTGCTAAGTGCGCTGGAGAGAACAAACGGCGCAACAAACTCCCCAGCCTTGCGCTGTCCAATCACTACACATTATTAAGTCACTTTACACAATCTATATTCACAATATTAACAACACAATCATCAATTACGCCTCAACAATTACTAACTTTAATATTTCGCAATAATCACTTAGTAACACGACCATCTTCAAACTTATAATCCACTATTCTAAATTCAAATATACCCGCGCTTCTATTTTACAACCAGCCAGTATTGGCGCGAACAGTAACTATATAGGTTTTATGAGGTGAGACAAATGAGGTTTTAATTATGATTTAGTTATTTATTCTCATGCTCATCTCCGACATACTTATCAAAACTAAGTGTCCTACGATTACGATTGTCCCCCATACGAGCTTAACCGATCATTACCCTGTTTTAATGTACATAGATTTTAAAGAGCCACGCCGCGATGCAACTAGTACCTTAACAAAAGTCGACATGGAAGCATTACAGTTAGCCATATCTAATATCAACTTAAAACCCGTTTATCGATCTCAAGACCCAAATTTTTCATTAAATTACTTCGTAAATAATATACAAGTAGCCTTAGAGTATAGTTCTAAAACTATCAAACTACCTAGGCGCAAAAGAATTATTAAGCCATGGATAACTCAGGGTCTTTTACGCTGTATGAAAAACAGAGATAGGTTGCATAAAAGGTCTAAACAGTCACCAGAAAATTTTATTTCTAAAAACGACATACGTACGTTACCGAAACTATTATAATAAAATTCTAAAAAAAGTTAAACGAGCATATGATAAAACTCCAATTGAAGGTGTAAAAAATGATCCTAAAGCTCTGTGGAGGACTATCAAAACTATAACCAACACTGGCAAAGATACTAGCTCTCCTGAGGAACTTTTAAGAATACGATGTACTCCCCAATTGTCAGTCAACGACATTAACCAGCATTTCGTTAATGTAGGGAAAGATTTAGCCGAAAAGTGCATACAATTGCGTTCATGTTTTGGATCTACTAGTGGTACTTCCTCGATCAATTCTAGTCAGCTCAACTCTTTTGTAATGGAAACCCTGACTGAGGAGGAAATCGAAAGAATTATCATTGGTCTCAAAGCTGACTCCATGGTGGGATGGGATAAAATCTCAAACAAAATATTAAAGCAAAATGCAAAGTTTTTAATCCCGCCATTCGCAGTAATTTTTAATGCTTGCCTTGAGAGTGGCGTCTTCCCAGAGTCACTAAAAAAATGTAAAATGTAGTGGAGGTGCGTCCCATACACAAAGACGGTGACAGAAAGCGTATAAATAATTACAGGCCAATTTCAATCTTACCTGCATTATCAAAGATTTTGGAGAAAGCCATTAATGTAAACTATCTGGAACAACATGGGATACTATCTTGTAGACAATTTGGATTCCGCAGGGGAAGATCTACTGAAGATGCAGTGCATAATTTAACCAATTACGTCTCTACTAATCTTGATAACGGGAAAAAATGCCTGTCAATCTTCCTCGATTTACGTAAAGCGTTCGATACGATTTCTGTCCCTATCTTAATAAACAAGCTAGAAAGAGTGGGCATCAGGGGAACCCAGCTCAAACTCTTTGAGAGCTATCTCTTTGGGCGGGAGCAGTGTGTACGTGTGGGTGATGTCACTAGCGAGTAGCTTACATTCGAATACGGAGTGCCACAGGGTAGTATTTTAGGCCCAACTCTTTTCCTAGTCTACATCAACGATCTGACCAACCTCAAATTACCCCAAGGTGAATTAATTTCCTACGCAGACGATACTGCCGTTCTATTTTCTGCCAATACTTGGGAAAAGGTCTACAACTCTGCCCAAAAGGGCAAATTCAATATTGTGAGGGAATAGCTCAATGACAATATTTTATCATTAAATATTGAAAAGACTAAGTATATAACTTATAGTATTCGTCATCCTTCTGGAACTATTAACAACTTTAATATCGTCTCCCATGAATGTGGTTCACGTCTTGGTTGCTCATGCGTGTCTTTAGAGCGTGTAGATAAGATAAAATATCTAGGTGTAATAATCGAAAGTCAAATGAATTTCAAAGAACATATTAGACACTTATGTAACCGGGTAAGAAAATTTATCTATGTTTTTAAAAATCTCCGACATGTTGCTGACCCTATTCTTCTCAGACAAATTTATTTTGCGTTGTGTCATACTTACGTATTGTATATCCTCCTGGGGAGGGGCTCCTAAGAGTTATATGAAAAACGAAGAAATAGAACAACGCGCAGTTTTAAAAATAATGACATTCAGACCTATTCTTTATCCTACTGCTCAATTATTCCAGTCATTTAAGGTTCTCACAGTTCGTCAGCTATTTGTTAAGAGTATTCTACTAAAACAACATTTAGATATACCAATTGATTCAAATGTCCTATTAAAACGTAGATAACATAATGTATGCACACGTAAGCACGCTCTAAAAACCTCTTTAATTGGTCGATTTTACATTTTTATTTGTCCTTATATATATAACAAAATAATTAATAAAAATTCTCTAAACGAGTCTTGCTGTCAAAGGAGAGTACATGATTATCTGCTAAGTCTCTCATACGAAGAAACTGAAAACTTAATAAACATACCGACCTAACTCATATTTAGAACACACATATAGACTGAGCTCGCACGCACACACATACACACAAGCACACAGCACACACTACACAAACACCCATACAACACACACACACAAATACACAAACATACAAACACACACACTACACAAAATACAAAACTCAAACACAAACTCACGCACGCTAATAGATTAGTTCAATTTTACTGAGGGGAAGAGCTGCACTCCGAGATACAGGTTTCCACCTAGTTCGGATGCAGATGTTCCTATATTACGAAGTACCACTAGCCTAAATTTAAACTATTTTACATATTCTAGTGCTTTGTAATAATATGTGTACACTATTTAATGAAATTATTTATTATTAATAAAAAAGATAATTTTATAAATAAAGACAACATATTTAAAAATGGATTTTTACCAACAAGATTTTATTGTTACCTGCTATGGTTACCTAACTACTAACTCCATCATTCGATTCCACCCTGGTACTATATGGGATCAAAGTCCTCGTCAATACGAATCAAACAAGCACAAACTTAATGGGTTTGTCTCGTTTTATTGCGGAGCTCGTATGAAAAACTTCCCAGTCTTCCAACTCCTGAACAAGGTCATCATAAAACTGTATTGCTATATTTGCTTTGTACATTTATACGGCATGTAAAACATCTGTTCGATCGGATAACGGGAAATGCGCCAAATTTGTTTAACGAGGAAATAGTCTTAGGAACAAACAGTGAATGTAGTACTAGAGCAGTTCGTCTATACAGGGTTGATGTGACGGTGGGGCGTTAAATTACACCACGTAAACTATTCGTGTTTAGTATTAGTTCGACAAGGGTTAAAAATTAAAAGCAACAAAAATGTCATTTTTCTTGTTTTCAAACTAACTAAATAGTTAACAAATCAGAGTGAAACGCAACCACCCTTTGTATCTGATAGTTAGTTGACCTTGGATAGTTAGGGAACAAAGTGGCAACGTCGCACGCGCTCCGAGCACGGCGTATGATACGCTATCTCGTAGGTATAAAGGCGACCGCGGCCGGCCGTCTTGTGACTTGCGTCAGAGCGGCTACAACGCATCGTAGGTTATACTCAGATTTATCGTTGTGAGGTAAATGACCTATGCGTGTAGACATAATCAGCTGTTAGGAAAGATACATCGTGTTCAAACGTTGCAAAACTTAAAAAATCATTTGCGACTAGAATACTGCTCCAATTTTATTGATTTTTGGTACAGAGCTTGAAAATAGTACCTTGTATTGGCAGTTGAAAGATTTGACCCACCGTCGTATCAACCCAGTATAGATGACCTGACACACTATCCAATGGTATTCTGGAGAGGAGACGCCGGTATTTGTAGGTGGTCAAATGCCTCTCCGTTACAAAGCTTATGTGTTAAATATGTCTTGATAATCATACCCCACGCGCCGTCGCCGGTACGTATGCCATCCAAGCGGCAGACACACGTTTTGATAATATTGGTCAGCAACACGCGCAGCTTATACACCGTGATTTTTTAGTCGTCTTACAAAAGCAGCCCAGTTCATCTATCCAATGACTAGAACACGTTCATGATAAAAAAATAGGTATTTATGAGATTTGAATAAATTTAAAATGCAGGCGGCGTTTTTATCATTTTTAAGAGTATTTTCAGATTTCTCTTGTTTGATTTTATTCGTACTTATTATCTTAGTTGATGATAAAAAAAAAATCGCGCCTAGGGGTCCTTTACATCGAATACATGAACTGGGCTCCTTTTGTAAGACGACTAAAAAATCACCGTGTATAATCGGCCGCGTAACGAAACCATAGCACGATTCAGGATTGTGTGATTGTGTAACAACGCCATCTATCGAGGCACATGAACACCTTATTACGGTAGTTGTAGCAACATAGTAACATGTTTTTTTTTGTTCGTTGATAATATTCCTTGTATTACGGTTGTTCCTTTAATTCAAGATAATTTCTGGGTGATCAATAATATTAAATAAAACGTTGTTTATAGATAATTTATGTTTTATTTACTCTACAATCCATACTATACATTATTAATTATTATAAATGCGAAAGTATCTCCGTCTGTCTGTCTCGCTTTTACGCCAAAACTACTGAACCGATTGCAATGAAATTGCAATGGTACATAGATTGTCTAGAGCCTGGGGAAGGACGTAGGCTATTTTTTAACTGAAAAAAGGGTTGTAAAAGGGTGTAATGGTTCGATATGTAGCGGGCGGGCGGTTTTAGCGAGTAATAAACAAAATTGTATCCATAGCACATCAACCTTTTGCTATTTAAAATAATTTATTCACAACACAATGGACAACAAATTCTCAAGCAGTGTTTGGCAAATCTGGAGCAGCTGTTCCGTTCCCGTATGGATGAATACGAGACGAAGCTGGTCAAAGCTCCCGCAGGAGCAGGTTCTACAGCAGACAGCATAACTTCTATCAGCAATGAGTTCAGAGACTTCAAGACCTTTATTTGGCAAGCGCTTTCAAAGTTAAAATCCTAACGAGAGTTGCTTGGTCATGGTTATGGCAGGCATGAGACCCTCATGCGAAGAAGGGTGCTGCTACTTCAAGGGGTGCCTGAGAAACCAGATGGCAATCTGCATGTAGTGGTGAGCGACATAATGTCAAGAAATTTGAAATTGGCAGAATTTAAGGACAGCAACACCTTGCATGTTTGCCACTGCCTAGGCCCTTCCAGGCAGAAGACTCGGCCCATCTTATTGAGGTTCTTCAAGGTAGAGCATCGGCAGCTTGTCTGGGATGGCAAGAAGCTGTTAAAGGGCTCAGGCATCACAATCTCTGAATTCCTGACCCAGACTCGACATCAAACCTTTCTTGCTGCCAGGAAACATTTCGGCGTCACGAAGTGCTGGACCACTGAGGGCAAGACAGTGATCCTTTGCCCTGACAATATTCGGCGGAAGATTGAGACGGTAAGTGAGCTTAACGAGTTGACAACCCGTTCAAACCCCAACCCACCGGCTCAAACCCTGGTCGATTGGAATAGTCCATTCATCGAGGGAGGTTTTAGGCTATATACCATCACGCTGCGACTAAAAGGAGCGAAGATACAATGGAAAATGTGGAAAAAAAACAGGGAAAATTATTCATCTTCGAGGGCTTCCGTTCAGAAATTCCTAACCTATATCTTCTAACCACGCGGACGAAGTCACGGGCATCAGCTAGTTATTAATATAGATAATAATCTACTCCACAAATTATTTTAGTTGTAACTTCAAAATGTACTGACAATAACAACGGCATTCTGACAGTTGCTATGGTTACAATTTTTGTTTATTACTCGCTAAAACCGCTACATATCGAACCATTACGCCCTTTTACGTAGTAAGGTCCAAAAGTTTCCGGCCTGAACTACAAAATGAAGGATAAATCTCAAACAATTTTTATTATTTTTCAACATAGTCCCCCTTAATTTCAATACACTTTTCGCATCCCTTTATTGACATTTCAATTCCTTTAAAAAAATAGTCTGAACTTTTATCTGCAAGATGAGAAAGTCCCGTCATAGCTGCTAATTCTTTTGTCTTGAACCGCCTGTCTCTCAATACTGTCTCTTCGACAAATTGAATGTTTTCATCAGTAATGGCCTCGGACGGACGTCCTGGGCGGGCTTCATCTTCAATTGATTGTCTTCCTAAACGAAACTGTTTCGCCCATTTTTTATGGTGGAATATGACGGGGAGGATTGTCCGTATACAACATCCAAACGTTGTTTGATTTCGGCCGGCGTCTTCCCCTCTTTAGTCAAAAATTTAGTCACGGCTCGATACTCAATATATCCATATCGAATTCTCTGTCGACTTTCTAACCTTAAAGGTTATAACTTTGTATATAAATGAAATATACTAATACTTTGAACTTTGGGTATGTCGAAAAAAGTCAAGATATTCAATGTCAAGTTTGATTAATCCAATGCGAGTAGGCCGGAAACTTTTTGTCCTTACTAATTTACCTTACTTAGGTACAACCCTTTTTCCAGTTGAAAAGTAGCCTATGTCCTTCAACAGGCTCTAAACAATCTATGTACCAAATTTCATTGCAATCGGTTCAGTAGTTTTGGCGTGAAAGCGAGACAGACAGGCAGAGATACTTTCGCATTTGTAATATTAAGCATGGAAGTATGTAATAATGTATAATGTAATTTAAAGGCAGTTCCAATTTTGTAGATTCTGTGGTTATTTCTTAGTGACAGCTGTCATGTCAAGTTGACGTCTGCTTGCTGCGTTTTGTAGTAACACTAGTAAAGTTGCGCGTGAGTTTTACCTGGTTTAGCTTCATGTCTTTTTATTTGTTATTCTATGTTTTATTTTTTGTGTGTCCTTTTTTGTGTTTCTTGGAATGTACTGATTTCTTATTAATTTACCGACGAGGAAGGGTGGTCGTTACCTTTGCTTCGTGTTTATTCGTAACTAGCTGTTGCCCGCGACTTCGTCCGCGTGGTTAGAAGATATAAGTAATGTTTAAACCAGTCCTGTCATTCCACATTTTCCATTGCATCTTCGCTCCTATTAGTCGCAGCGTCATGATATATAGCATAAAACCTTCCTCGATGGTCTATTCAACACAAAAAGAATTTTTGAATTTGAATCAGTAGTTCCTAAGATTAGCGCGTTCAAACAAACAAACAAACTCATCAGCTTTATATATTAGTATAGATTAATTAAGTGTTAAATTAGTATACATATATTATTTATAAATTAAATTATTTTATTTATTTATTTTTAATTCTCTAATGGATACTTTCAACGAGCTTAATGATAGTTTTTTCTCCTGCTCTTCCGAATCTTGCGGTTATGTAAGCGCGGATGTCGTAAATTCTACTCCCACTTTACACGACCAAATCTCTTCTCTTTTCTCTGTACGTCGCAACAATTTTAACGTAGTGCATATTAATGCCCAGATTGCCCAGAGCGTTCCGAGTCACTATTCCGATCTTCTAGCATCCTTTAGCAACACAAACGTCGATTCGATTTTGATTTCGGAAACCTTCCTCAAACTTTTACTTCTCTCTACTCAATTCTCTCTTCCCGCCTTCGTTCTCACTCGTTATAGTAGAACTGGGAAATGTGGTGGGGGTGTTGCCATTTACTTTCGAACCGATTTACCTTATAAAATTGTTCTGGCCTCACCCTCATTGTACTCCGAGTCATCCGAATACCTTTATCTTGAAATCTTGAAAATCTTCTAAGATTCTCCTTGCTATCTGTAAATTCGGGGAATAGAGTCCCCCAACTTACGCATCGATTATTTCAGCTCTCTTGATTCCACTTTGAGTGAACTTTGCCCTATTCATTAGCAGATTACTCGTATCATCATGGGTGACTTTAACACATGTCTGCTTAAAAATGATTCACGTTCTACCAGACTTACTTCTCTCCTTTCTACTTATGACCTGCATGTCTTAGCTCTCTCTGCTACTCACTTTGCTCCTAACTTCTTCTCTATTAGACCTTGCGATTGTGTCTTCCCTAGACAAAGTTGCATGGCACGATCAACTTACGACAAATTTCTCTTACCACGATCTTATATATCTATCGTATCGTGTTTGCACTTCTAAGCCTAAGCCACAGTATTTGTATTTGCGAAATTACAATGCGATAGATATTGAAGCTCTGGAGGCCGACGCTGCCGCACTTGACTGGTCACCTGTCTCTGATAGCCCCGGTACGAAACAATAAGTGTCCTGCTTTAATTCCATGGTCCTTGGCTTAATGGACAAGCATGCACCTATCTGCCGTATAAGAATTAAGCATAAGCCAGCTCCGTGGATTACAGCTGAAATCAAAGCTCTTATGGCCCGCAGAGACAGAGCGAAGAATAAACTCAAGGGCAGGCCGTCTGATGTGAACCTCGAATACTATAGGGTTCTGCGCAATCGTTGCAGTCGTCTGTGAAGAAATGCTAAAAGACGTTACTTCCACGAATCACTTATTAACCGTAGTTCCTCCGAGGCCTGGAAATGTCTTAAATCTGTTGTATCGGCAAATCTCCCATAAACACCTGTACAGACATGGATCTAAATGAATAAAACCTTTCTCTTTCTCAACCACCTATCCCCATATGTCAAAACAGTTGACTTCAGAACTTGCCGGCACCAAAGTGCCCCTTCCTTTCTTTTAGCCCCGTTTCTGAGGTTGACGTTGAAAAATCCCGTTTGACGACCGCCGTGGTCGAGTGGCGTACGCACCGGTTTCAAAGCGTCGCTAGCTCTGAGGTCCCGGGTTCGATCCCCGGTCGGGTCAATGTAAAAATTAACATTTCTACATTGTCTCGGTTCTGGGTGTTTGTGGTACCTTCGTTGTATCTGAATTCCATAACACAAGTGCTTTAGCAACTTACTTTGGGTTCACTACAATGTATATGATGTTGTCCGCATTCATTTTTTTTTTTTTTTAATATTGAACAACATTCACACAACGCCATCTAGTCTCAAATTAAGCAGAGCTTGTGTTATGAGTACTAGACAACTGATAAACATACTTATATAGTTCTAAATACATAAATATTATAGATAAATTACACCCAGACACAGAACAAATGATCGTGCTCATCACACAAACATTTTTCCTGGGTGGGAATCGAACCCACGACCTCCGGTATAGCAGTCAGGTTCACTAACCACTAGACCAACAGGTCATTTAATTTATTTATTTAATTACTTCCAATGCTGTGATAATGTGTGCTCAAAAATGATACGTCTCATCCTTCCCCACCTACTCCCGATCCTAACTCACTTGCAATTTTACCTTTACCCAAGATCCCTAATCCCTCTCTATTATCTCATTTCAGACCCTTCTCCCGTTTCCATTCTCATTCCATCATTTCCATTCTCCCTTACCTCTCCAAGGTTCTCGAGCATATCGTTCACAGGCAGATCACGGGTTTTTTAATGCCAAATTTTCTCATTTCTTCTTTCCAATCTGGTTTCCGTTCTGGCCATAGTACCGTCACTACCTCGTTGAAGGTGACTGACGACGTCCGCTGGGCAATGGAAAAAAAGATGATGACGGTCCTTGTCTTGCTTGAATTCAGCAGCGCCTTCAACTCGGTAGATTTTAATGTGTTACTTGGCATCCTAAAATACCTAAATTTCTCTTCGATATCCCTAGCATGGTTCATTTTGAGTATATTATGGTCAATACGGTCAAAAGCTTTACTGTAGTCCGTGTAAATGACATCGACTTGTGCTCCATGATCCATTCTGACGGGCCTGTTGGTCTAGTGGTTAGTGACCCTGACTGCTATACCGCAGGTCGTGGGTTCGATTCCCGCCCAGGACAAATGTTGTGTGATGAGCATGATCATTTGTTCTGGTGTCTGGGTGTAATTTATCTATAATATGTATGTATTTAGAAATATATAAGTAAGTTTATCAGTTGTCTGGTTACCATAACACAAGCTCTGCTTAGCTTGGGATCAGATAACCGTGTGTGAGTTGTCCCAGGATATTATTATTATTTATTATTATTATTCTATCACTAACACACTCATTCAGAAGTGCAAGGTTAGATACAGTTGAACGGTCTTTAAGAAATCCATGCTGGGAAGGACTAAACGAGTTTTTGAGTGCTCCGTAAACCTGATCATATACAATTCTTTCAAAAAGTTTTGCTATAATACAAAGCTTAGATATCGGTCTACAGTTAAGTACTTCGGTTTTGGACCTATTTTTAATGACAGGAGTAATAAATGCAGCCTTCCAAACTTGGGGAACACTACAGGTAGAGAGCGATTTATTGTAGAGTAAGTAGATTGGTAAAGCAATAGTTTTAGCACATCCGATAAGAAGTTTGGATGATCAGGCACTGCAGATTTGTTTGGATCAAGCTTAGACAGCAGTTTCTCAATATTATTTAAATCAACTTTCACTGAATGAATATCAGAAAGTGACTGAGTCGCGTTCACTGTGAGGAGTAAGGGACCTGACAGTTTAGAGATGAGATATTAATGGGGTTGGAAGATAAAATATGAAGAATTAAGTTGAAAAATGGGGAGGAAACATGGATTGAAAGTGAGACGAAAAGGCATTACAAATAGCTTCCAGAGTGGAAGCTGTTGTATCGCCATACTTTAAGTAACTAGGTATTGCGTTAGTCTTCGATCTGTGCTTAACGAAGCTCCAAAAATGCTTGGGGTTTTTTACAATAGAAGCTTCAGTGGATGCTAAGTAGCTTGTATAGCAGTCGCTTTCAAGTTTTCTTACCCTATCACGCAAATGCTTAAATTTTATCTCATCTGAAAGTCTACCATATACTTTAAATTTATTTATTTATTTATTTATACAGCATGGAAGACTTACAGCAAGATAAAACAGGTTGTAATTTTGAACAGCAATTGGTCAGCCAATAACAAGTCCTCACGTTTAACACTAGAGTATGAAAAATAACCATGAACTTACAATTTAGAAGAAGAAAAATAAAAATTATTAATAAAACAGTACTTAGTAATATTATAGAAAGCATACATAATCAACACTGTGATTATTCCACATCGTGGTCTCTGAAAAACTTAAGACTAAGGCGCCGCCTGGCCATGACTATACTAGTATTAAACACATCAATATCATGCTGTTTACATAAATTATTTAAGGTTCTACTCGCACGCACAATGCAAGAGTTTTTTCTATAGTTCTTATATATTATATTTACGGTGGTATTTAAACTTCTCCTGAATTAGTTTTTTCAAAGACGGTGAATACCATATTGGGAAAGAATTATCGGTTACCTGTCTTTTGTTAATTGACTGGGCACTAGAATTTGACGCTAGGTCTTCCAGGAATATACTTATATTCCTACTAGATAAGTACATATATTCTAAAGTTGAATGAATTTTAATGTTGAATGAATTCTAATGTTGAATTCTAGATATTGTCCTGTAAAATAAACTCACAGCATCACTCAAAGACCTAGCGTCAAATTCTAGTGCCCTGTTAATTGCCAAAATCTCATTGTTAATAGAATCGAAGTCACCTTCATGAAAAAGATATCGTGTGTATGGTGCTGGGGTCAAATGAGTAGATTCAACAAAGTCGACAACAATAGAAAGCGTTGGATGATATTTATCAACTGGCGAGAGAGGGTTTAAACCAGTGATTCCCAAAGTGGTCCAGGTGGACCCCCAAGGGTCCACGGGAGTCTTGCTGGGGGTCTACGTAGGCGTAAATAAAAAATGGGGGTGCATAAGATGTTAATGGGGGTCCACGAAAATTTATCTGCTGTTGACAGTAAAGAGCAAAACTGTGCGACAAAGTGTGACAAAATGTATATTAGTATTATACTAGTTACTTGTCTCCGGAACTAGTACTAATATAGTACTAGTTCCGGAACACCTAAAACCTTTTTTGTTGTAGTTCTTAAGTATTTTGTTTACGTGAACAAGTCGGTAGATCACAACTGCTTGTATAGATAGGTAGCTTAGTAACTTACAGATATATTGATTGTCCTCTTTCACTTGAAGACAAACACAGCACGTTTTATTCAATTGCTTTTTCGCGAGAGAAGCACTGCTTCTCTAAAAAGGCTGAATAAGTAATATTTCAGAGCAATTAATTTTGTATTTTTTTCTTGCAAATAACTACAAATTTTATAAAATAGTAATTTCATAATCATTTTAAATTGATTTTGTTTTATCAAAACTATTCCATTTTGGAAAGAGCGAGCGGTTCGCGGGCGATGGGAAAAGGGCAAAGCTTGGGCTTCGATACCAGTACCAGATTTCACACCGTCGTACACCACACACTTCGTAGACAATTTTTATTTCTAAATTAGTGGTACATTAGGTACTTTAAAATTGATACCGTTTTGTGAAAACGTCTGTATTTGTCTTAACGGTTTATTAGTTGTTTTTTACCTATTATAAGCCGTCATTCTATTTCCAGTAAAATAATATCATATGCTAACGACAGATAAACAACCATGGATCATAAATCTATATAAATTTAAAAAAGGCTACCAAACATATTGGCTGCAATCAGAAATATCCAAAAATATCCTGGACTGTGGGAAATAGCAAGGAAATTTTTAATAGCTTTTCCCTCGACAAACCTTGTCGAAAGAAGTTTTAGTTCCGTTACAGACCTCTTAAGAAAAAATGAGCAAATTAAGCATCACAGAGCCGGGGATATTTGCGGTTATTGCTCACAAAAATAAAGCCGAACATTGATTGTTAGCTGACACTCCATCAAATTCCTTCTCTTCTCCTTCCTCACTCTCCAAGTGCTTCCCATTAAAATAAATTATGACCTGAACCCATATTACCTTATTAATTTTTTCTTGTAAATCTATTCTTTTAATAAAAAAAGTATTATATAATGTACCTTATATATACCTTGTATAACTTATATAACTATTTCGAAAGCAATAATATACTTGCAAATGAGCAGTTTGGTTTTCGCAAAGGAAGGTCTACAAGTGATGCTCTTTATAAATTCTTAGGTAAAATAATGAAAGGACTGGACGACAAGCAACTAACAACTGCTGTTTATATGGACATGTCGAAGGCGTTTGATCACGTAGACCATAATCTACTATTAAAAAAGTTAGAAAAATGTGGGGTGAGAGGAAATGCTTTAAACCTTATAAAGTCGTATCTAAGTGAAAGGTATCAAATAACTCAAATAATAAGAATAATAAAAAATACAGAACAAACATACTTGTCAGACCCTAAAGTCATCAAATATGGCGTGCCACAGGGGAGTATTCTTGGCCCACTGTTGTTCATCATCTATATAAACGACCTCCCAAAAACTATTAACCAGGAAATTATACTATTTGCAGACGATAGTACAGCCATATTTACTGAAGATGACAAAAGCAAACATGAAGATAATATAAACAAATCTCTTGACGAAATTATAAACTGGCTAACGGCTAATAACCTGAAAATTAATATAACAAAAACTAATTATATGTCCTTTACAAACAAAAATACTAAATCAACAAATCTAAATATAAACTACAAGGGAACAAAGATTAATGAAGTCCATAATGCTAAATTTTTAGGAATACATATCGACTCAGAACTAAACTGGAAATTTCAAATTGATCAGGTCTGTAAAAAATTGAACCAGTTCTCATACGCCCTCTATATGTTACGCAAAGTGGTAAATGAAAAAGTGTTGCTAAATGTCTACCACGCATACGCAGGCTCCACATTAAAATATGGCATTATTTACTGGGGTAATTCTACTAACAGAGAATTTGCTTTCAAGGCTCAAAAAAGATGTATTAGAAGTATATGTGGACTTAAACCAAATGATACATGTAGAACAGAGTTCAAAAGATTAAATATTTTAACTCTTCCTTCGCTGTACATATTTGAGGCAGCAGTAATGATAAAACGCGATATCAAAAATTATGAAACATTGAGAAGTGTGAGACACAAAAATCAACTATGTATAAATAAATGTAGAACAGTTAAATTTAGAACAAGTATATTTGGCATGGGAGTAAAAATTTATAATAAAATACCAGAATGTATAAAAAATATTCCTAACATTACTTTATTTAAACTGAAACTCAAAAAGTTTCTAATATCCAAAGTGTATTATTCAATTAATGAGTTTCTAGAGGATAAAAATCTTGACTTATTCTAATAATTAACTGTGACATATGCATAAATATAAATCCTTTATTCTTTAATTGACTATAAGTGCTGACATAAATATTTTAATGAATGTATGACATGATTAAAACCTCGAGATAATTAAGTGATGTACCTACCTAGCTAAACTTGTAAGTAATTGTGTATTCAAAATAATTATTTTCTTCTCATTATGACATTGTACACCTCAAAGGTATGTTACAGCGATTCTATACATGTTTAATTCTAAGAACCATATTTTACCTGTGACAACAATAAATGAATTTGATTTTATTTGATTTGACCATTTTTCGTTTTGATTTTACCTATCGGAATGTAGGGACAGAACTCAGAAGCGACATAATTTTTATTTTTTGGGAAGTTCAAGTATGTGGTAGAAATGTAGAAGCAGGGGGTCCACCGAAACCAGCAAAATTTGAAAGTGGTCCACGAGAAAAAAAAGTTTGGGAACTACTGGTTTAAACACTCACTCACGCATACCACGTCATTGCACAAAACTAGGTCCAAAATTCTTCCGAACTTGTTAAAAGTGCCGTTAAACTGGTTCAGCCCTAAAATCTGTAATTCATCCGTCAGCATGCACTCATCTCTACTGTTTATGTTAATTGGTGATAAAACATTGTTGTCTAACTGCCATGTCAAACTACTCATATTAAAGTCCCCGATTATTAAAAACTTATGAATTACTAGCTGTTGCCCGCGACTTCGTCCCCGTGGGTAGAAGAGATAAGTTATGATTTACTATATGTCAATCATAACTTATCTCTTCTACCCCTTCTACCCCCCTTCTACCTGCCCTGTTTTTTTTCACATTCTCCATTGTATCTTCGTTCCTATTAGTCGCAGCGTGATGGTTTATAGCCTAAAGCCTTCCTCGTTGAATCGTCTTTTCAACACAAAAAGATTCTTTCAATTTGGACCAGTAGTTCCTGAGATTAGCGCGTTCAGACAAACAAACAAACTCTTCAGCTTTATTTATTAGTATAGATTCAATACAGTGTTGCTTAAACTTTGAAGGTAGTTGGCTAATTGCGTAGAAAAAGAGAAACCACGATTTTGTTTACAGAAATAGAGGGCACAAACATGTAGTTTTAATTGTTTCTTTGTATTTGGTTGCCACAAATTCAAAGTTAACCATAAATCTTCCGCCGAAGATTGATAAGACGGTTGCAGTTCTGCAGAGATATATTTACGGATAGCTATTAGTACCCCACCTTCACGAGTCTGTCCGGTAAGACAATAGTCTGAATCCGGTAAACTATCGATTACCCATGTCTCTGTTAAGATGATTAAGTCATAAGGACTGAGACAGACTTGACGATAAAACCCTTCAGTTTTAGTACGAAGTCTACGCACATTCTGGTAATACACTAGTAATTTATTTTGATTTCTAATAGACATTCGATGAAATAAATATTATAGACACATAATTGATAACGATATAGAAAACTAAGCAACGCTGTACCGAACAAGCATTCAAAGACATGATTTGCACTAACGATATACGTTCAATGTTTAAACTGTAAGCAAATTTAAAGTAAGATAATAAAATAAAAGACGGGTAATTAGCGGCAAGTCCACAGCATAGAAATCTAAATAACAAGGTTATAGAAATGGCATACACCGCGGCGATCTATCGAAACGCATGTCGCCGGTGGGCGGGGCTTCAACACATTCACAGCAAATAACTACGCAATCACGCATCGAGAAGACCAAGCAAACAAAACTAGGCTGTACATCTATTGCAATAAGGATGACTTTGTCGTTGTATGGATTCACTAACTCACACAGTCATTGCATTTTTTTGCGTTAGTCGTAGTGATTACACTAGGGATTGAATAATGAAAGACGAAATTATGAGTGACAATGTTTTTTGTTGTATTCTTCTATATTATGTACTCACAAAAAAAAAATTCGCTAATTGTCGGTTGACAAAAAAATATATTATTAGGAAATACTTGGTAGGTAGGTTTGGTATATACCTACGGTGGTTTTTTAGTCGTCTTACAAAAGCAGCCCAGTTCATGTATCCAATGACTAGTAAACGTTCATAATAGAAAAATAGGTATTTATGAGATTTGGATAAATTTAAATTGCAATTTTTATTCAATGCTATGCTATAACGCAAGGCGTACTTTTTGAAACATTCAGTTGCGAGCGCGGTCCGAGCCGTAAAAATGGGGAGGGGCGCGGGCGGCGGCGGGCGGCAAGTTATCAAGCATGCAACTAATTTCATAGTGTATATTCGGCCTAAGTTGTAGGGTACCAATTTCGTTTACCCGTGGTAGACATCCACTTGTCTTTTGTATTTATTTCAATCCTGTGGGAATCTGAAATAAAAATATATTCAATAATATGTTCACAAAAACAAACGACTATTAAAATTGTTACTTTTCGTATACAATGTTCATTTTGGATAATTTGTCCGCACTTAACCACATCACTATTTCCGACAGTTTTGTGCGGCCGTACCACTACAAATACGATCGCATTGATAAATATTATTTTTCGTTATACATTTCTCTTTTTACAACGGTGCATTTCTGTAAGTTTCTTACTGCAGAGGCAATGATTAGTAAGGAATGCAATTGTTGCAGGATGGTGCGATATAAATATGGTTTATAATGAAGGTTATGTTTTGAAATTTAATTTTGCAATAACATCAATATTACTGCAATAATTCACTTACCGATAAAATGTTATCTATTTATTTATGTTATTACACGATGCAGATGAATTTCCAGCCTGAAAAACCCCGCAAAACACCATTTTTAGTGGTTCTTGCTGTGACGACGTTCCGCGAGCGACTGAGCGTAAGTTCGCTCGCTGGTGTCGTCCAAGACACCAGTGTGGCGACAAGGTCACGCGGCGTTAGCACTTCTATTACCTTATTATTAAGATTTCTATGGTCCACTGGTATAGTAGTACGACAGAGCACACAATATAGTAAAGTCATGAGTGCGAGCAAGATAACGATAATGCGCAGTACCGTATTGAATAGAATAGCGCTATTAGTAAAACAATAGAAAGGTGTCGAAGCTTTGAGTAAAGCAGGGGTGCTCAACCTTTTATAAAGTAATAAAAACATCTTAATTGTATTTAAGAAATTAAAGTTAAAGTGGAATGTGAAAGCACCAAAATCACAAAACAATATCTTATTAATACAACAATTTATACAAATTTGTTTAAATCCTTATCTGAATTAATAATGAAAACTCGCGAGCCATCTTGCTTACGAACATGTATTTTGCCGTATATTATCCAAATATAATATAATAATAATATATCCGGGGACAAATCACACACGGTTATCTGATCCCAAGCTAAGCAGAGCTTGTGTTATGGTAACCAGACAACTGGCAAACTTACTTATATATTTCTAAATACATACATATAATAGATAAATTACACCCAGACACAGAACAAATGATCGTGCTCATCACACAAACATTTGTTCTGGGTCGCAATCGAACCCACGACCTCCGGTATAGCAGTCAGGGTCACTGGCCACTAGACCAACAGACATATGATTGAAGTCTTTCTCCTTAGCTAATATTCTGGCTTTATTTAATAATTTCTTTGACTCAAAATTCAGGTGGTCATTTATGTAAACTCTATTAGATGCACCATCATAACTTAGGTCTTGAGTGGAAATAAATTTTAAGGAACGGGCAGCCGCAATAAAATCCTCCTTTATATATCTGTTCAGAAAGCCAACTATGATAGATTTTTCTTTAGAATTATAGACCGGTATTCTAGATATATAATTAATCTCTTTATCTCAACGTTATTCAACCTGGATCTTTGGTCGCTTGTAGATTGTTCTATTTTTAGTGCATCAACGTCAGGTTGAAGAGTCTGTACAGTATCGCGAAGGCATTCCAGGGAGACTATTCTTGATTCAAACCTAGCGAGTTTTGCAGTGAATTCTTCAATGTCTTTGCCATTGTACTCACGGGTTGCTTTTAATTCTTTAAGTTCTTCCTTAATGCAGCGAATATCTTCAGATAGAGTAGGGAGACCAGCCAATTGAGATTTAAGATCGCGAATCTCACCAAGAATGGTCTCAAATGAGACAGGCTCTGGTGCCGAAGCTGGTGCGGGAGAAGGAGAAGAATTTCAATTATGCCTAAGTATATTGTTATCAATATGAACCTATAAATTATGAAATAATTTAGGTACTAAAACTAAAAAATACTCCTTTCAATATATTTAAACACTACCAAAATAACTAATATCCGTACCTACTATTAATTCAACTATATAAGGAAGTAAAAGTTAACTATTAATTTTGCTCAAGTGATTTTCACCTTCCTAATATTTTCATAAAGTTTACATTTATGTTAAATTTGTTTCAGGCGCTACTAGTACTTTGGAAAGGAAGTCGTCAATTAGTGAACAGCCCACGACTCCTGCCGCGGAGTTGGATGCAGAAGCTGATGCTAGCAAATCTGACCTCAGACACAGGTAACCATATTTGTGGTAATTATAGATGAAGAATCATTTGATATTTCAATTAGATATTCGTTAGATTTTGCCTTAGATATTTGAAAAAAATATTAGAATATTCAAATAAATCATTTATTTTATGATGTGTCTGATAGATTTCGATTTTTAAATTTATAAAATAATATTACAATATGCATATAGAATAAGAATATTATAATTATGAAGTGTTTTATATAACTAAAATCATAGTATTTCTTTTATAACTTTGCTTTTTGCTCGAACATAAATCATTTTTATTATTATAATTTACTAGCTGTTGCCCGCGACTTCTTCCGCGTGGTTAGAAGGAATAAGTTAGGAATTTTAAAAATCGGATTAATTTTTTAGAGTTCCGCCACTTCTGCCAGTAGTTGTAAGATATTTCATTACTGCTTTGCTCTTATTAATCCTATTGCCTAACTCAATTAATGTTCTATTTAACACTGAAATATTTCTTCATACCGCTCAGTAGTTTCTAGTTCTTGGTTTACGAAAATATGACCACGGGTCTGAATTTCGTCTGAAACTCATGTGGCTCCCTATTCGCCTACGGAAGAATGCACACATTATTTCATTACTTTATAATACTCTCTTTAGTCCTTCAACTCGCATTGATCTCAAAGAAAATATCCAGTTCTTTAATGATACATATTCACGATGCCTGAGGTCATCGGTCATCATTTGCCACCTCACTCCAAAGGATTCTTCGACAGGTTTTTCACTGTGCAAGGTTTGCGCTTGTGGAACAAACTCTCTGCATCAATAAGAAAGACTCAGACACTTAGCACCTTTAAAAAACTGGTAAAAGACCATTTAAGACCTTTAAAGTAACCATCTCAAACAGTGTTCATCTTATTATTGTTGTTATGTATGTTTTTAACAATAATACACCATCTTCCTCTGTATATACAGATAACTATCCTGTCCATTGAAAGGTTGTCTGGAAGATATCGCTTTTAGCGATAAGACCGCCATTGTGCCCTAACACTGTATTAAGAATCACTGCTGCAATTCCTTGGTGTACAATAAAGTATATTCTAATCCAATCTAAAAGAAAAACTAAACCTAAACTTTTTGTGTCCCTGAATTGTAGAGTGTTGCAATCCTTCATACACCGACCGCGGGTTCCGCCGGTGGGTTACCTTGTCGTGTTGTGTATGGTGATGATAATTTGATACGAATTATATTTGGAGAAACTTGGGGTCATTTTGAGGCAATAATGAACCAAGAAGGTGGTAAACCTGGGCTTGCACCAATGTCCACAAACTGTTCCACCAAAAGACGGAATGTAACTGATCATCGCTTAGCAGTGATCTTAATATTTCAGAGGGATTTTTAAATATTTCAATATGTACTTTCCCAACTAAGCAGCACATAATGTCTGTTTTTCTGATGCCATCCAATTAGCAGATCGCTTTCTCTTATCATTTGCCATTGCCATGTCTTATTTATTTATTTTTATTTTGATGACAATTATCAACAAGGAAACTAATAAAATATGATCAAAACATAAGTCAAAACGGTTGCTGTTTTGAAGGTTATTCAAAACGTCAGGCGTATTATCCAAACAATTTTAGGAAATAGGGAGGGCCATTGCTCAGGCACAGAACAACCGGACTATTTTACTTGGTAGCGTTCTAATTTCATTCCATTCATTCGTTAACGGTTACAGAGTAACTATACAAGATTAAAATATCCGCAGACTGACATGGTGAAATGAAATAACCAAAATGAAGTTAACCATAGAGTAAATAGTTAGAACAAATTTATAATGGGGTAGCTACTCTCTTGTTAATTCGATGTTGGTGAAATCGACTCTAAGTCAGTAAAAAGTTGTTACCATACTATTTATTGACTAAACACAGTGAGATGATATTGTAAAATTTATTAACGGTATTATTCTGTGGCAAATAAAAGAGGTCTAATTATTGTAAAAGTAAAATACTCAGTCGTCTAAATTGCAAAATAAAAAGTAATAATTAACCAAATTCTTAAAATAAAACATTTTCAAACTAAATAAATGTTTGTTAATCAAATATATGCAACGATGTATTCATAAACAATCTATATGTATAAAAATGAATTGCTGTTCGTTAGTCTCACTAAAACTCGAGAACGGCTGAACTGATTTGGCTTTTTTTAGTCTAGAGCTTAAAGATTAAGGATCATAAGATCCTAAGAATCTACCGAAGAGCATCAGGAGAGACTTGATGATGTTCGAGAACATCAGGCTGCAACTCGCTAAGTAGATCCCTAGAGACAAGTGCAGAACATAATCGCGAGTTGGAGACGTTTACTGATAGAGAATTATGCTTGCTTCTCAGCGAATTCGCACATCTACTAATAGATCTTTTGAAACAAGTGATGAACGTGATGCGCGACTAACTGGTGATCGGGACTTTCATAAATTGTACCGAACAAGCACTCGGCTAAATATTCATAATCAGTTAGAAAGTGGGAAAGAAAGAAAGAATTACTGGAGAACGGCATGTAGAGGCAGAAAAAGAGCGCAACGAGCGTTTGAATTTTGATTGCCTTCGACAGTCTCTGGACAATGTCGAAATCATCTGACGTATCGGATGTGTCTCAAAATATCGCCATCTGGCATGGTGGCCTTCTGTAGGTTGATAAGGAACGGAGATCATTTACTTATACTCCTATGATTTACTGCGCCACATATTCGGCCATCAGATTTGGTTCAAAATTGTACATATTATGAAGCTGTTAAATGGCAAAAATAAACAGACATGTTGTGCTGCTTAGTTGGGAAAGTACATATTGAAATATTTAAAAATCCCTCTGAAATATTAAGATCACTGCTAAGCGGTGATCAGTCACATTCCGTCGCTACCCCATTATAAATTTATTCTAACTATTTACTCTTTGGTTAACTTCAATTTGGTTATTTCATTTCACCACGTTAGACTGCGGATATTTTAATCTTGTATAGTTACTCTGTAACCGTTAACGAATGAATGGAATGAAATTAGAACGCTACCAAGTAAAATAGTCCGGTTGTTCCGTGCCTGAGCAATGGCGCTCCCTATTTCCTAAAATTGTTTGGATAATACGCCTGACGTTTTGAATAACCTTCAAAACAGCAACCGTTTTGACTTATGTTTTGATCATATTTTATTAGTTTCCTTGTTGATAATTGTCATCAAAATAAAAATAAATAAATAAGACATGGCAATGGCAAATGATAAGAGAAAGCGATCTGCTAATTGGATGGCATCAGAAAAAACGCAGCTGGTAGATCTAGTTACTGAGCATTTTCATGTGATAGAACATAAAAGAACCAAAAGAAGCAAAAACTTGCGGAATGGACGACAATATCTAATAAATATAATTCGCAAACAACGCTTTCCCACCGTACTGCCGAAAATTTGAAAGGCCAGTGGGAAAGTTTAAAAAAAGCTACCAAAATCGTATTCGTCGTACTCTTCAAAATAATTAGCCCTTTCCTTAAACCACCGTGGACGGGGACAAAAATAATCATCATCTTCGCTATCGGTTTCATTTATTAATGTATGCAAACGGCGCGCCATTTTTTAAATGCTATGGAACTGACTTGACAGTTGACAGTGACACCACTAACCAAAGAATAGCAGCTTACTTGGCCGAAATCGGCGGTATATGACTTTATTCTAGTATAGAGGTTTTATCCTTAGCTTAAAAGTTGGTGAAACGTAAAATGGATATACTCGGGACTAATTAACGATTTATTCTTGTACTAAGACTTATACTATGTTGGTGAAACCGGGCCTTAGTTAACATTACTGTTAAACAGTGAATAAGATTGCATTTAAATATTACTGTGGAGGTCACTTTCGATAATTTACTCGAATAAAATCGTACTATAGCTTTACGAATGAAGATTCTATTAATTGTCGGCTTTAACTTCAATCTAGGATAAACACATTTTTTATTATTGTTATTACATTGTAGAAGAAGAAAAACAGCCGTCTTTTAGTATATAAATATTGTTACTATGTATACCTGGTAAAATGAGCTACAAACTGTATTTTATTTTTCCTATAAAATTTCGATCTTCCGATTACGATATTATTCGGTGGGGGCGGCGATTTAATCGGATGAATTAAATACCTCCAACCTTTAATTATTAATTTTAGTTCAATCAGTCAAAAATCTATGAAGATTTACACAAAATTTCATCCCCTATTTTATCCCTTTAGGGGTGGATTTTACCAAAATCCTTTCTTAGCGGATGCCTACAACATAACATCTACCTGCATGCCAAATTTGAGTCCGATCCGTCCAGTGGTTTCGGCTGTGCGTTGTTGCATCACTATGTCAGTCATTCACCTTTGAGTTTATTATATTTAGAAGTATGGATTAGTATGGAAAAATGCACGGCATACGCCAAAGTCAATCAAACAACTCAACAAATCTATCGCCATCAACCGCAAGATATAATAAAGTCCTCTCCAAATTTTCGCCACATAACCGTACCTAGGTATCCACGACCCCGCTTTCAATTTATTAACGAAAAATTACTAAAACCCAATAGAGCAAGAAGAAAACATTCTACCTATTTGTAATATCAATCGTTTATGAGAAGATATATTTCTATTTATGAATGAAGTTGACGAATACCTAGTCTACACCTTGTTTTAATCAATGAATACAACAGACATGTTCTCATGACCTCCAGCAGACCTGTCAATAAAACTTCAAATGGTACTAAAGTTATCAAAGCAACGACATGCTGCAATTACAAAAAGAGTATGTATATCTACATCAACCGAATTTTTGCGAGAAATAAATCACTATGCGTAACAAAATGACATTTGACCTATATTTTTGAGATAAGTCAACAGTAAAGATGGCGATAGCGGTTTGTTTGTCAATACCATTGGAATTTAACGAAATTAATCCATAACCTGAATGTTGCGGATATATTTTGTCGACTCACAATTAATATTTTTTTACGTTTTGTTATTCATATAAGGTTTTGATCAAAATTATTCATATAGATAATAATCTACTCCACAAATTATTTTAGTTGTAACTTCGAAATGTAATGACAATAACAACGGCATTCTGACAGTTGCTATGGTTACAATTTTTGTTTATTACTCGCTAAAACCGCTACATATCGAACCATTACGCCCTTTTACGTAGTAAGGTCCAAAAGTTTCCGGCCTGAACTATAAAATGAAGGATAAATCTCAAACAATTTTTATTATTTTTCAACATAGTCCCCCTTAATTTCAATACACTTTTCGCATCGCTTTATTAACATTTCAATTCCTTTAAAAAAATTGTCGGAAGTTTTATCTTCAAAATGTGCCAAAACCGCGGGCTTCACATCTTCATCCGTGTTAAACTTTTTTCTAACTTTTTCCTCGCAAGTCGGATTTCAGTTTTGAAAATAAATAATAATCGCTTGGGGCCAAGTTGGGACTATAGGGTGGATGGTCGAGCTCAGTGAAACCTCATTCTTTGATGGCAGCCTTGGAAACACCCGATGTCTGGACCGGCGCTTTGTCATGAAGCAGCAACACTCCTCGCGACAGTTTCCCTCGACGTTCTTTTTTGATAGCATCTCGCAATTGATGTAGTAAGGAAGCGTAGTACTCGCCCGTCACAGTTGTGTTGCGTTTGAAATGAAACTATTTTTACTACTTTGCAGGTATCATGGTCTGCCCACGACCATGATACCTGCAAAGGTGTCGAAACGTCGCGAACTAAAATCTAAAATTAAACCGCGATAAAATCCGTAAAAGTAGTTTCATTTCAATCTCTAACATTCGCGTAAACCTAAGAAACCACTGTGTTGCGTTTTTTAAAATCCGACAGTAAAATTCTTTCGGAATCCCAAAATATTGTGGCCGCTGTGGGCTGGGACGACACCACTCCATCGATTCCTTTTTAGACAACGGATCATGATAAAGAACCATAGTTTCATCTCCTGTTACAATTGAATCCAAAACATTTTTCTGTCGGCCTTCACACAGGGATAAAAATTGAGCACAGCACTTACACGTTCTTGCTTCTGAACAGCGGAAATAAGTATTGGGACCCATCTTGCACAGACCTTATTCATACCCAAATGCTCATGTAGGATTCGAAGCACAGTTGTTTTCCAAAGCCCCGTCATAGCTGCTAATTCTTTTGTCTTCAACCGCCTGTCTTTCAGTACTGCCTCTTCGACAAATTGAATGTTTTCATCAGTAATGGCCTCGGACAGGCGTCCTGGGTGGGCTTCATCTTCAATTGATTGTCTTCCTAAACGAAACTGTTTCGCCCATTCTTTAATGGTGGAATATAACGGGGAGGATTGGCCGTATACAGCATCCAAACGTCGTTTGATTTCGGCCGGCGTTTTTCCCTCTTTAGTCAAAAATTAATCACGGCTAGATGCTCAATCCTATCCATTTCGAATTTTCCGTCGACTTTCTTTGCATATAAATGAAATATCTATATATATATAATATACTGCAATATACTATAATGATATACTTATACTTTTAATTGTGGGTATGTCGATAAAAGTTTAGTTATTCAATGTCAAGCTAGTTTGATATCTTTGATTAATCCAATGCGGGTAGGCCGGAAACTTTTGGACCTTACTAAGTACAACCCTTTTACAGTTGAAAAGTAGCTTTTGTCCTTCCTCAGGCTCTAGACAGTCTATGTACCAAATTTCATTGCAATCGGTTCAGTAGTTTTGGCGTGAAAGCGAGACAGACAGACAGATACAGATACTTTCGCATTTATAATATTAGTATAGAAGTACGGAAGTATGGATAGCAGCGTATACCTCACAGCATACGAAGACGTGAACCGGATAGCCTGATGGCCATCACGCCAAGCCCACGACGCGTCGGAGTTTCGATCCTCGCGGAGTGCAGTATTTATGTTGTAAAGCCTGTTCTGAGAGTGTGCCACACGACATAAGAATTCAATTCCTTAGTCGTTTTATTAAGAAACTAGTTGTTGCCCGCGACTTCGTCCCCGTGGGTAGAAGATATAAGTTGTGATTTATACCTGCCCTGTTTTTTTCCACATTTTCCATTGTATCTTTGCTCCTATTAGTCGCAGCGTGATGGTTTATAGCCTAAAGCCTTCCTCGATGAATGGTCTATTCAACACAAAAATAATTTTTCAATTTGGACCAGTAGTTCCTGAGATTAGCGCGTTCAAACAAACAAACAAACAAACTCTTCAGCTTTATATATTAGTATAGATATAGATAGAAGTAAAGATAATTTTTTTTTTTTTTTGAGGGTAGTCAAAGCGTACGCAACAAGTTTTTGGGCTCTCATTTAATTAAATTTTTAAAATTATTTACAAAACTAATTTAATAGTGCTATGCACTGAATTAAAACATTATCCTCGGATGCACTCGTTTTGATAATATTCAAGGCACTTACACTCTCAAGTTACTATGGACCTGTACACTAAGTTGTCCAACTGTATGGAGGAACTGTCAGCCACTTTCACATCCCGGATGAACACCTATGAAGAGGAGCTCAAGAATGCCAGTAGCAATGAGGCCCCCCACAGGACAATTGCCAGCTTATCACGGGACTTCATGGAGTTTAAGTGTCTAATGTGGAAGACGATGAGCGCCCTGAAGACACAGGTGGAGTTGCTGACCGTTGGTTTGGACCGCCATGAGATGGCCTCACGCAGACAGGTGCTTCTTCTTCATGGCCTCCCCGAGCAGAAGGGTGAAGACTTCACATCCCGGGCTGTTGCAACTTTACAAGAGAAGTTGAAGTTGAATATCTCAAGAGAGGACATAACTTCTTGTCACCGCCTGGGAGTTGACTCAAGTAAGCCTCGTCCTTTGCTTATCCGATTCCAGAACCATAGTCTGCGCAGCGAGGTTTGGAAAAACAAAACGCTCTTGAAAGGCTGTGGCTTGGTGTTTTCGGAGTTCCTGACGAAGCCCAGGCACGAGGTATTTCTAGCCGCCCGCAAACACTTTGGAGTCAAAGAGTGCTGGACTTCTGAAGGCAAGATTGTGATCCTACTGCCAGACAGGTCTCGTCGGAAAATAGAGTGCTCCGCTGAACTGCAGGAACTTAGAAAGCAATTTCCTACTCCCACTGCTACGTCAAGTGAGGCCCCTTCGGACTCACGGTCACCGAATAACAAGTCTCCTACTGGGAAGAGGCCGCGTAAGCAAGCTAAATGATTTTCCATTTCCATTAGTAATTAGTATTAATTTTATTGTCGGTGTTATGAAATATTTATTGTTTGACATATTGACGTAAAGACCATAGCTACCACAGATTACATTCAATAATCTATTGTAATGATGCTATTTAATTCGTTCGAAAATATTGTTTCTGTGGATACGAGTCTTTTGAGACTTAATCATTGTAAAAACTGGCGAGTGCATCGAGGATGCTTAGTAACAGTTATCTGTTATTGAAATCCCCCTTTATTTATTTGTATATTATTATTTATTTATTTTAAGTAATTTATATATAATTGATTTTTTTACTTATTTCTGTCATGGAAGATAACCTGTTTGATGACAGTTTTGTTTCTTGTTCGTCTTCTTCTGCATCTGATAAGAGTTTCACTAGCGCGTTCTGTGATGACTCGGTGTTGCTACGTGACCAGTTGTTGACTACCTTTTCCTCTTTCAGCAAATTCTTCAATTCGGTCCACATAAACGCTCAAAGTATCCCTGCTCATCATGCTGACCTTCTGTCTACTTTTGACTCCAACCTTGTACATGCTATCCTTGTTTCCGAATCATTTCTTAAACCTGCACTTCCTTCCACGCAATACTCCTTACCCGGCTACAAGCTTGTGCGTAATGACAGAACTGGCAAGGGAGGCGGAGGGGTCGCCATTTACCTTCGTGGAGATCTCAGTTACAAAGTTATCGACAAGTCCCCGAGTGATTACTCCAAATTTGCTGAGCACCTTTTTCTTGAAGTTCAATTTAATAATACAAGGTTACTTTTAGGTGTTTATTATAATCCTTCCTGTACTTTTGATTATTTCTCATCTTTTGAGTCGAAACTAGAAAGTTTTACTCCTCTCTATGAACACTCTATTATTCTTGGGGACTTCAACACCTGCTTGATCAAGGATGATGTGCGCAGCCGTAAACTTCGATCCCTTGTCTCTTCTGTCAACATGCACATTCTACAGCTTAACGCTACTCATCATGCTCCTCACAGTAATCCCTCACTTCTTGACCTCATAATTGTGTCCGATCCTAGCAAAGTAGCCACTCATGGACAACTCTCTGCCTCCTTCTCTTATCACGACCTTTTGTTCATTTCTTATAGGATCCGTCCCCCTAAGCGTAAATCTAAATTTATTTTCCTTCGCAGCTTTAAGAACATTGATTTGGAACGTTTGAGGGGGGATGCGGCTGAAATTGACTGGTCTCCTGTTTATGACTGCAATGATGTTGATTCCATGGTGTCCGAATTTAATGGATTGGTGTTAAAACTCTACGATGAACATGCTCCTCTCAAAAAGGTTAGAGTGAAACACCTTCCAGCTCCTTGGTTGTCGGATGACATAAAACAAATGATGTCTAAAAGGGACAAAGCAAAGCGACGCTATAGAAAGAATCCTACGGAGGAGAACTGGTCGTTATACAAAAAGCTTCGGAATCGCTGCAGTCGTCTGTGTAGGGATGCAAAAAGACGCCACATTCACAATTCTATTGAAACTTTCAACACGCGACAAGTATGGCAATTTCTCAAATCATTCGGTATCGGTAAAGTTGCTAATGATAGCGCTGTCGATTTGGACCTGAACACAATTAATGTTCACTTTTCCAAGTCACCACTAACGCTGGATGATGAAGTTAAATCTTCTACTCTCAATTATCTCTCTAATCTTTCTTTGCCAAACTGCACTTCCTTCTCTTTCCACCCGGCTACAGAAGGAGACATCAAACGTGCTATATTGGGCATTTCTTCAAAGGCTGTGGGTAATGACGGACTTCATCTCCACATGCTCCTTCCCATCCTTAATGTGCTCACTCCTGTAATTTTACACCTAGTCAACTGTTCCCTTTTTACTAGCTCCTTTCCCTCAACCTGGAAGAGAGCTTATGTGTTGCCTCTACCTAAAGTATCCAATCCATCCTTAGTCACCCAGTTCCGTCCAATATCCATCCTGCCAATATTATCCAAAGTTCTTGAGAGTGTTGTCAACAATCAACTGTCATATTATCTCTCCTCTAATGGCCTGCTGAGTCCGTACCAGTCGGGTTTCCGTCCTGGGCATAGCACGGTTTCGGCGCTGGTCAAAATAACCGACGACGTAAGACTGGCTATGGAGAACAGGCACTTAACAATATTGGTATTGCTGGACTTTAGCAGTGCTTTTAACTCGGTTGATTTTGACATCCTCTTAGGTATTCTATCCTCACTTAATATGGCTCCTTCTGTAACTGCATGGTTTAATTCTTATCTTCGAGGTCGCTCACAGTCGGTCCACTGTGATGAGAGCTCCTCTGATTGGTGTGACCTTGCTGCGGGTGTTCCTCAGGGTGGTGTTCTCTCTCCTTTACTCTTCTCCATTTTTATTAACACTATCACTAAATCTCTAACTTCACACTACCATCTTTATGCAGACGACTTGCAGATTTACAAACACTTCAAACGTGAAGATATTCGCAGTGCAACTGATGCCATTAATAATGACCTTGACACCATAAATCAATGGGCTAAAAGTTTTGGACTACTAGTCAATCCACTGAAATCACAAGCTCTCATTATTGGTGGCAATTATTTCATAAATTTAATTAACCAACAGTCTCCTCCCCCAGTTTTATTTGATAACGTCACCATAGCATACTCGTCACACGTAAAAAATCTGGGTGTCCTGATGGACTGTAACTTATCGTAGGGCAAACATGTTGCGGAAGTAAGCAGGAGAGTGTTTAGCTCATTTCATTCTCTTAAACGTCTCCAAAAGTTCCTGCCGTTTCAAACTAAAATTACTCTTGCTAAGTCACTTCTTCTTCCCTTATTGGACTACGCCGATGTTTGCTTCCTTGATGCGACTGAGGAACTTCTTGATAAACTCGAACGTCTGCAGAATTTGTGCATCCGCTTCATTTTCGGCCTCCGGAAATTCGATCACGTATCGGAATTTCGGAGCCGATTGGGGTGGTTGCCTATTCGAAAGCGTCGAGATTCTCACATTCTCACTTTTCTCTTCTCTCTTCTTTACAATCCCCTCTCTCCAACCTACCTTCGGGAACGTTTCGAATTCCTAGTCCCCAGAGGCAAACCTTGTCGTTCTTCTTCTTCTCTTCTCTTGCGTGTCCCTCCTCATACTTCGAGTCGTTATGATAGATCGTTCACCGTGCGCGCTGTGAGGCTTTGGAACTCTGTGCCTCACACTATTCGTGAAAGCCCATCGTTGGATGTTTTCAAGAGACGAATCAAGGAATATTTCCTTTCAACATGACCTGTATTTACTTATGTATGTATATATGTATTTATTTATTATAGGTATATATCTTTACATTGTATGTATGTATTTATTATGTCTATGAAATTTTAGTGTAGTTTTAAATTAGTATAATTAATCATAATTATTACATTTTTTCTTTTTTTTCTTCTTGAAATACTGTTGCGCTGTTTTGATTTCCTTCTTTATCAAATCTCTCTATCACTCTAAGGTTTGCTGTAAGAGAACCCAACTCTGGGTTAAGCTCGCCTTTGTACATGAACTTTCCAAGAACATATTGTCCAAGTGTGTGTATTTATGTGCAATAAAGTAAAGTAATAATAATAATAAAGTAATAATTATTAAATCTAAATACCCACGTTTTTAAATATTGTTAATACCCATTCAAATTTTATTGAAATCGGTCCAGCCGTTTTTATAGTTGTAAATGGCATTGTCATCCGGTTTGAAGCTACCCTGAAAATTTTAGCCTGCTAGCTTATCGGGAAGTGCCTCAATATTGAATTACAAAATTCAATCGGAACTACAAAGAAACAAACAAGAAAATGAGTGTATAAAAACGTGGCTAATAAGCAAATGTTTTGGTCGATCTTCAATAACTTAATATAAAATTTCTACAGAAATACGGCCTTTTCGTCCCAAACTAAGAGGAGCCTGTACTATTACTATACTTATATTATTTAAAGACATTAAAACAAAAGAAACCTACAATCTCCGGTTTATCTGTCATTAACAACCTCTCTAACAGGCCAGTCCACATTTTCACACTTCAATCAATCAACTCAGCCTATCAAGGTACACTGCTTGAAATAGGGATCATCATCCTCCAAGTTGAGCAACTTTTGAACATGGTCTAAAATCAGTATTTCTGTTTACCAGGTTCCTGATCTCGCATGTGCAATCCACTGGATCCACAGCCAGAACACGTCTGGTATGGTGCACATAGGTCTGTCTCTAGTGGGCACAGCACTAGAGGTGTCTACCGACTAGCTGGCGAAGTACCCATCCCTGTTATACCTGGCTAAAGATCCGCGCTGCTGAAATCTGTTGAGTGTAAGTTCCTTTGTTTATGTTTTTATTTTGTGACTTTTTTTAGCTCATTTAACAACTGCATTTTGGTAGTTCGACAAGCGTTTTTTTTTAAATCAATTTCAGACTATTGTTTTTTTTTGTAGATTACGTTAGTCCGGAATTCATTGCAAATAATTACCCAGTAATCTATTAAACTACAATACAGTGCTGGTGCACATCACTAGTTCAATTATTTGAATATTAGACTAATATTAAAGAGTCATAGGTGTATCGAATAGCGTTGGTCACCAAGTCAGATAAGTGTATTACTACAGGTCCACTATAAAACCAAATAAAGCCAAACACACACTATACTCAAGTGTGCGCTGTGACCAGAATGGATGATCAATTACATATCATTAATATTACAAAACACATACGCTTATTCCACAAAACTATTGCTTAATTTGCGTAATGTGAGAAAGTTGTGGTATACATTTATTTATTTTTTACTTTATTGCACATAAATACACACACTTGGACAATATGTTCTTGGAAAGTTCATGTACAAAGGCGAGCTTAACCCTGAGTTGGGTTCTCTTACAGCAAACCTTAGAGTGATAGAGAGATTTGATGTAGAAGGAAATCAAAACAGCACAACAGTATTTGAAGAAGAAAGAAATAATAATAAAAATAATATGATTATACTAATTTAAAACTACACTAAAGTTTCATAGACATAATAAATACATACATAAAATATAAAAATATATACCTATAATAAATAAATGCATATATACATGCATAAGTAAATACAGGTCATGTTGATAGGGAATATTCCTTAATTCGTCTCTTGAAAACATCCAACGATGGGATTACACGAATAGTGTGAGGAACAAAATTCCAAAGTCTCGCAGCGCGCATTATGACATCGATTTCAAAGACCTGCGGGTCTAGTGGTTATTGACCTTGACTGCTTTACCGGAGGACGTTGTAATTTAACTTATCTTAATAATTAACAGTTACATGTTTGTAACGTTTATTTACTATATCGCAAGTATGTTTGGAAAGATAATTAAAAAATTTCCTTTTGTAGAGTTTATACACGGTGATTTTTTAGTCGTCTTACAAAAGCTGCCCAGTTCATGTATCCGACGTAAATTACCCCTAGGCGCGATTTTTTTTTTTATCATCAACTAAGATAATAAGTACGAAGAAAAATTAAACAAGAGAAATCAGAAATATACTCTTAAAAATGATAAAAACGCCGCCCGCGCCCCTCACCATTGTTACAAGGCTCGGACCGCGCTCGCAACAGAGCTGTGTTTCTAAAAAACTACGAATTGTATCATAATATTGAATAAAAATTGCATTTTAAATTTATTCAAATCTCATAAATACCTATTTTTTTTTATCATGAACTTGTTCTAGTCATTGGATACATGAACTGAGCTGCTTTTGTAAGACGACTAAAAAATCACGGTGTATTGTTCATTGAAATTGGTTTAAATATTTTAACTGTTGTTTTCGCATGTGGCTTATTTTGCATTTACACCAGAACTGTTTAAAAGCAAAGAATCATTTAGATTTGGAGTTTCAACATTCTCTAAAAAAAATTCAATCAAAATCGGTTTCAAGGTTAACCCTAGTATTTGCCAAGACAGTGAAAATCGCACGGGAAGCAGGATGCAGGATTAACCTGCATCAAAGAATTGTAGATCAAGACAGCATAAAGATACCAGGTCCTCATCCCACACAGGACGTAACTTGTCTTTGATCTCAGGAGTCATGTCCTGTGAGGGGTGGAGCTCTGGTCATCTACAGGCATCGACTCCTGGAAGAACACCTGAATTTGAAATTTGAAAAGTCTTTGTTTTATTCGTTCCTTTCATAGTTTTTGGTAGGAGGGGTTTGAGTGAATTGCGGTTGTTAAAAGAATCAGTTCCTTACACAAACATTCTGCTTTGTCAGTTCTGCTAGTCCATAAATGGAATATCTAGTCGTAACTTCCAGGCACATCCGCTTGGTCATTATTACGGATCAGTGATAAAAAAAAAAAAAAAAAAAAAAGTTATTTTAACATTTTTCCTGAGCTGGATTATAATTGTTTATTTAGTAACGGTTTACTCACGTCAGTTGAAACGAATGAACTAAGTTTACATAGAATTATAATGTCAATATTAATGTCACATTGGTATCTGTCTATGCTAGGTTCAGAACTCCAACCTCTTATTGTACAAATCACAATTTCACACTTTTCGTTATGTGAGGTCGAGTGGTTTCGCCAATAAGATTCTCATAAAACCACGCTTTAGCTAAAGTAAACTTTGATAGTGTTATGTAGGGTTGAAAATTTTGTCATCAAGTCATCAGTCATGTTACCCATTCCAGACTATTTACCACTCATCCTTATAACTCTCCTTCACTCATCCTTGTAGTTACAAGGATGAGTGAAGAAAAGGATTTTTTTGATACAACGCCAAATTTTCTATGACTGCATTAAAGTTGTATAGAGGACAGGCAAACAGCGATCAGATGAGTATTATTCGCAAGGCCCAATCGCTCTCTACAGCACTCTGCCTGTATCGGAGATTTCAGGTCTGGTACTTAAGACGTCGAGTATTTCGTCATTCCTTGGAAGATCCTAAATTGTATTTTTCGTCATCATATCTTATATATGTGATTTAATTAAGTTTTCAATTTGTGTGTCAATTATCTTGATAATCTTTTTCAAAGGAATAAAGCAAATTTCATGCATGATTGTGTCATTTTTTTCTATGATTTTTTTAATACAAATGTCATAAATTTATTTCATGTTTTCTACTTTTTGATGTAACTTTCACTCCGGAAAACTTTGAATGCTCTACTTAAAGTTTTCCGGAGTAAAAGATTAGTGAAAGAGTTTATAAGATCTTGTGTAACTTTATCCTGTACTAGCTGTTGCCCGCGACTTCGTCCCCGTGGGTAGTAGATATAAGTTATGATTTATATCTGCCCTGTTTTTTTTTACATTTTCCATTGTATCGCTCCTATTAGTCGCAGCGTGATGGTTTATAGCAGTAGTTCCCAAACTTTTTTTTCTCGTGGACCACTTTCAAATTTTGCTGGTTTCGGTGGACCCCCTGCTTCTACATTTCTACCACATACTTGAACTTCCCAAAAAATAAAAATTATGTCGCTTCTGAGTTCTGTCCCTACATTCCGATAGGTAAAATCAAAACGAAAAATGGTACATTATATAATACTTTTTTTATTAAAAGAATAGATTTACAAGAAAAAATTAATAAGGTAATATGGGTTCAGGTCATAATTTATTTTAATGGGAAGCACTTGGAGAGTGAGGAAGGAGAAGAGAAGGAATTTGATGGAGTGTCAGCTAACAATCAATGTTCGGCTTTATTTTTGTGAGCAATAACCGCAAATATCCCCGGCTCTGTGATGCTTAATTTGCTCATTTTTTCTTAAGAGGTCTGTAACGGAACTAAAACTTCTTTCGACAAGGTTTGTCGAGGGAAAAGCTATTAAAAATTTCCTTGCTATTTCCCACAGTCCAGGATATTTTTGGATATTTCTGATTGCAGCCAATATGTTTGGTAGCCTTTTTTAAATTTATATAGATTTATGATCCATGGTTGTTTATCTGTCGTTAGCATATGATATTATTTTACTGGAAATAGAATGACGGCTTATAATAGGTAAAAAACAACTAATAAACCGTTAAGACAAATACAGACGTTTTCACAAAACGGTATCAATTTTAAAGTACCTAATGTACCACTAATTTTAGAAATAAAAATTGTCTACGAAGTGTGTGGTGTACGACGGTGTGAAATCTGGTACTGGTATCGAAGCCCAAGCTTTGCCCTTTTCCCATCGCCCGCGAACCGCTCGCTCTTTCCAAAATGGAATAGTTTTGATAAAACAAAATCAATTTAAAATGATTATGAAATTACTATTTTATAAAATTTGTAGTTATTTGCAAGAAAAAAATACAAAATTAATTGCTCTGAAATATTACTTATTCAGCCTTTTTAGAGAAGCAGTGCTTCTCTCGCGAAAAAGCAATTGAATAAAACGTGCTGTGTTTGTCTTCAAGTGAAAGAGGACAATCAATATATCTGTAAGTTACTAAGCTACCTATCTATACAAGCAGTTGTGATCTACCGACTTGTTCACGTAAACAAAATACTTAAGAACTACAACAAAAAAGGTTTTAGGTGTTCCGGAACTAGTACTATATTAGTACTAGTTCCGGAGACAAGTAACTAGTATAATACTAATATACATTTTGTCACACTTTGTCGCACAGTTTTGCTCTTTACTGTCAACAGCAGATAAATTTTCGTGGACCCCCATTAACATCTTATGCACCCCCATTTTTTATTTACGCCTACGTAGACCCCCAGCAAGACTCCCGTGGACCCTTGGGGGTCCACCTGGACCACTTTGGGAATCACTGGTTTATAGTCTAAAGCCTTCCTCGATGAATGGTCTATTCAACACAAAAAGATCTTTTCAATTTGGACCAGTAGTTCCTGAGATTAGCGCGTTCAAACAAACAAACTCTTCAGCTTTATATATTAGTATAGATAAAAGTATAGATTACGCAGCAGGTATAGAGCGCGTATCCGTTCCTCAATTTAATACATTTAGCAATAATATAGTATACCGTAACTTTCACACAACGCCATCTAGTCTCAAACTATCCAATTATGAGTTAACAACTGACAAACAAACTTGAATTTTAAATACACACATATTATACATAAATTACACTTAGACACATAATAAATGTTCATTATCATAATCGATACATGTTTCATCGTCATTACAAGAACATTTAGCTTTTGGGTGGGAATCGAACCTACGGAATGTTCTTAGCTGACCTGGTGGATACACCCGAGGAGGTGTATCCACCAGGTCAGCTAAGAACAAGACGAACAGGACACTCAGCAATACAGAAAAGATTATTGTAATTTTAGAATGAATCTAATACAGGTTTTATTTACAGTTGCTGAGCACGGAGAAGAAGATAACAATATTATGTTAACTTCAATAATACGGCTTTAGCGCTAAAGGTGGTCTTCAAGAAGAATAATACATTCATGCTGTCTTTATTAATATCTTGATGTATTTGTTTGTACGGCTTTCTTTGTTGGCTAATTTGATAATTTTGATGTGTAATGTTTTCCCAAGATTATGTTCTCATGAGAAGCTGATCCGCCGCTGTGAAGAATTGAAGGCACTTGTCTTTAGTTCTCCAGGCGTCTTCTTGAAGCTAACATTTAAAGTGTGTCTTGGTTGCTAACTTCAATAATACGTCCGGAGCGTTAAAGCCTTTCTGCCCGAAGAATTACAACAGCTCGAGAAGTTTTATGGCTTATTCTCGCTTACTGTTTCAATGGGAAACTAGAGAACAACGACAAGTGTTATACTTGTTGCTGTTCTCTAGTTTCCTTTTGAATTAGTATTCAAATACTGCCTAGCAGGAACAACCAAACGAAAAAAAAAAAACAAGTAGAATAATGACTTTTGTTTGTAGTACAGGTGTACTTGGTATTTGAATGTTGTCGTTTTTTGAAACACTTTTGTTTAACACTTATTTTTTTTACTTGCGTTTAATGTGGTAATGTAATATAATGTCCGCCTCATTTTGTTCATCAGGAAAGAATAACCGTGTCGCCATGAAGATCTAATGACTTGAGTTCTTCGGGCGTCTTATTGAAACTAATATTTCCGAGTCACCTAAATGTTAACTTGAATAATACGCCCGGGGCGCTGAAGGTATTATATTCCTCAAGGAGAAGATTTTTATACTTTGCTGAAGAAACTTCTTCCCCGTGAAGAACCGAAGACTGCTATCTTTAGGTCTCCAGGCGTTTTATTGAAGATAACATTTTCAGTGCGTATGGGTTGCTAACTTCAATAATACGTCCGGAGCGCTTGAGGTTGTCTTCTAGAAGATTCACAATAGATGCAGATAACTCAAATCAATGTTTACGTGATTTTCGTTTTTTGTATTTTAAATGTATAACTTTTCAGTGGTCGTTTCCGTCGTCGTTGAATTTTAACTTTTATGTGTCTGTGTTATTTGTTTGTGTGTTTTGTATTTTTGCCATATTTTTAAGTCCATGTTATTTGTGCTCTAACCCTTTTTAGATTGTTATTATTTGAGAATCAACTTATCAATCAATCAAAGCTTGCGCTTATCTAACTACTTATATGACGTGTTGTACTGATGTCGATCCTTGTTCTTAACATGCAGTGGGTGACCCAAGGCACGGAGATGTTCAACCAGAAGCCAGAGCGCGGCATCGAGTTCCTGCAGGAGCATGGAGTGCTGACCACGCCGCTAGACCCGCACGAAGTCGCCATCTTCCTCAGAGAAAACCCGGATTTGGACAAGAAAATGATTCGTGAGTTTCATTGCCTAAATTGCCTAGTTTCTTTGCTTAAAGTTCAATGTTTTTTTTGTAATGTTTCAATAAAAAACGATTTCATTAATTGACCACTTAATATTTGTAGTAAGTTCCACCTACCCATTCATAGACTTAAGAAATAAAAAGGTTTATATTTATTTCTACATGTATGGATTCGATTTTAGTTTTGCCCAGAAAGTTTCTCGTAAATACGACATGGACTTATTTGTCGCTATCTCGTTGTACCAGGTGAATATATCTGCAAGCGCTCGTCTCGCGGTGAAGACGAGGACGGTGGTCCCTCAGTCCTGGGCGCCTTCGCCGACATCTTCGACTACGCCGGCTTGAGGATCGACCAGGCTCTGCGACTGTATCTGGAGACATTCAGACTGCCCGGAGAAGCACCACTCAACTTCCTCGTTATGGAACGATTCGCTGAACGGTGGCATGTCAGTAATATTCATTTTCTTGCTTTGCGATTTTTCACCAAATGACATATTATCTCTCTTTTGCTCATTTCATTCTTTTGTCAATTGAAATGCTATGCGGTAGTACTCCTACGATTTTATTTAACTATGGGTCTATGCGGTATGTAGACATTTAGCTCATAATAAAAAATAAAAAAAAACATACGAGATTGATTCTTGAAGTAGTTCTCGCCCCCACATCAGATAGTTTCTTATCAAAAGCACAGTATTTTCATATAACATTCGTTGTGTCTCATACAGAGCACGAACGGAGACCCATCCGCGAATACTGACGCGGCCTTCCGGCTGGTCTACTCCGTGATCATGCTGAACATGGACCAGCACAACCACAACGCCAAGAAACTCAACGTGCCCATGACCGTCGAGGACTTTGTCAAGAACCTCAGGGGGCTGAATGGATCTGAGGATTTCGATCAAATCATGCTTGAAGCTATATTCCATTCTATCAAGTGGGTTGTTTCTATTTGACTGAAATTTGATTAATAAATGAATTTGATCCGGCTTAGAAGATGGGTTAAGTCTTGTGTAGTAAAATAAAATTATATTCGAGATGGTTTTGCTATTATCCTGGAAAAGGGTCTCAGTTAGTCATAGCCCGAAATGTTAAATTTCGTTGTTATGGTTTTGTGGTTCACACAGGTTGAATTGCAATTATTGAAATCCTTCATGAATCATAAGTAAATGATACCTATGAAACTAGTAGGAGTACAAATATTTTAATTTTAACACAATGCTATATATTATGAATAATTCGTTAATTGACCTTTTAACTTACCTTTTCCTAGGAACGAAGAAATGGTGATGCCAGCGGAACGTACCGGTCTTGTACGTGAAGCTTACCTCTGGCGCGTGCTGCAGCATCGTGGCGCTGGTAACGGCACCCGCTACCGCGCAGTGCCCGCCCACCACCAGCACCACGCGAGGCTGCTCACTGTCGCCTGCCCGCCCACCGTAAGTACCGCCCACATAACAACTACAACCTGTGGATGGATAAAATAGGGAATGATAACGTTTGAGTGCAAACATTTTTTGTCATAAATTACCATACAAAAGGTAAAAAAAAAATGAAAAGCACTTAAAAAAAGGACAAAATGTAACTCTACTTCTTGACATATTTTAAAATATAAAAAACTTTTTAATATTATAAAAAAAAAACATATGTCGATGGATAAATCTCAAGATTTGAAGACACCGAGATCAAGATAAGACAATCCCTATCCCGGAGACGATTTTGATTTAATCCTTCAGTTTATTGTAACGATTAATTCAAAATCGTCTGCGGCGTGGTGGACTATTACTACATAGACACACAAGAAACAGCGGCAAGAATATGAAGACCACATAACTCGATTTCGTTTAATTTCTTTAATAAATGGTTGATGAACCTTGTGTTAGTCTGAACGGGGCTTTCGGACGCGTTTGACGTATCTCAATCTCAATATTGGTCAGTATGATAACTAAAACGGTATTGAACGCGGTTAGTTGCATTTTTTATTGATTTGTGTTTATGAGGAAATGTCACTTAAATTCGTTTTAGTTTGATTTAGTGGCGTTAACGATTGTAGAAATGTCGCTTCGCGTTACTTATCTGAAACCTTGCAACTGAACGGCTTTTGCTAAAGGATCTGCTTCACGACTTGCGATATTTCCTCATCAAATTACTAGCGCCATCTTGTGTTATTTTTCTTTTTAGTACGTTCTGGGTCTACAGGTTATGGAATGGTTCCAGAATGTCTTGCTGGACTTATTACATAACTTAAAGTTTATTATTAAAAAAAAAAATGTGTAATGTTTTTAGTTTTTATTGATATTGATGTTTTCGTAAGTTTCTTTACTCCGGAATTACTTTCGAATTAAGTCGTTTAGGCTTCACTGTGACACAAAAAACTTTGTAACAGTCTTCCCTGGGGCGATAAAGATTTGTATTTGCTGTTCTGTGTGTAAATAACTGTATCTATTGAATTAATATATTTAATTAACCGCATTTCCTTTTTCTTTTGTGAATTTGTGAGTAGTGCCTTAGTAACGTACCTATATCTAATATTAATTTAGCAAGCAAAACTTATTAATTTTAGATTTAGACTGATTCTAATGATAATGATACCCCAGATGACGGCACTGTCAGCAGCCTTCGAGCGCGCATCACCACCTACCGTCGAGGAGTTGGAGACCAACAAGTCTCGGGAGACGGGAGCCTTGATGGCACTGAACGGACTCGAACGCTGCGCCTCCCTTATCGCAAGACTACCATAAGTTTCATAAAAAAATTAAAATATAACTCTCGAATTAAAGTCATTAAGGACCCGCGTGTCGCCGGAGGTTTCATAGACGTTCAAATCACATACTCAAATGTCAGTCAGACATTCGAATGGTCCGTGTATCATGTAAATTAATGTTTGTTATTGGTTTAGCTCACGGTATTTCTAAGCGATTATTATATTACTTTTTGTATATAATTTTATTTGTAGGAGTAGCACTGGGCCAGTCCAGCAAGGCGCAGTTTGCTCTACGCCGCGCATGCGCAGCGGCGGTGCGACACGCGGACTGCGTGCGCGACTCGCGGCGCCATCTGCTGGAGATTGTCAAGACACTTTATATTGGACGGCTCTTACCTAAGGTAGTGTATTACTAATAGTATTGTATGTTTTCAGAAAAATGTAAATAAATTCGCAGACTATCAAGAACATGAACTATTGAAGACTGCTATCTTTAGTTCTCCGGGCGTCTTATTGAAGCTAACATTTTCAGTGTGTCTTGGTTGCTAACTTCAATAATACGTCCGGGGTGCTGAAGGTTACTTCTAGAAGAATAACAAGCTATAAAGGTTCCAGTCAGATAAGAATTGGATACAGGATCGGAAGCATCGTGAATACTACTCTGTCTTTAGTTCTCCGGGCGTCTTGTTGAAGCTAACATTTTCGTGCGCTTTCGATGCTAACTTCAATAATACGTCCGGGGCGTTAAAGCCTTTCTGACCGAAGAATTACAACAGCTCAACAAGTCTTACTGCTTATTCTCGCTTAATAACACTTGTAGTTGTTCTCTAGTTTCCCATTGAAACAGTATTCAAATACTGCCTAGCAGGAACAACCAAACGAAAAAAAAAAAAACAAGTAGAATAATGACTTTTGTTTGTAGTACAGGTGTACTTGGTATTTGAATGTTGTCGTTTTTTGAAACACTTTTGTTTAACACTTATTTTTTTTTACTTGCGTTTAATGTGGTAATGTAATATAATGTCCGCCTCATTTTGTTCATCAGGAAAGAATAACCGTGTCGCCATGAAGATCTAATGACTTGAGTTCTTCGGGCGTCTTATTGAAACTAATATTTCCGAGTCACCTAAATGTTAACTTGAATAATACGCCCGGGGCGCTGAAGGTATTATATTCCTCAAGGAGAAGATTTTTATACTTTGCTGAAGAAACTTCTTCCCCGTGAAGAACCGAAGACTGCTATCTTTAGGTCTCCAGGCGTTTTATTGAAGATAACATTTTCAGTGCGTATGGGTTGCTAACTTCAATAATACGTCCGGAGCGCTTGAGGTTGTCTTCTAGAAGATTCACAATAGATGCAGATAACTCAAATCAATGTTTACGTGATTTTCGTTTTTTTGTATTTTAAATGTGTAACTTTTCAGTGGTCGTTTCCGTCGTCGTTGAATTTTAACTTTATGTGTCTGTGTTATTTGTTTGTGTGTTTTGTATTTTTGCCATATTTTTTAAGTCCATGTTATTTGTGCTCTAACCCTTTTTAGATTGTTATTATTTGAGAATCAACTTATCAATCAATCAAAGCTTGCGCTTATCTAACTACTTATATGACGTGTTGTACTGATGTCGATCCTTGTTCTTAACATGCAGTGGGTGACCCAAGCCACGGAGATGTTCAACCAGAAGCCAGAGCGCGGCATCGAGTTCCTGCAGGAGCATGGAGTGCTGACCACGCCGCTAGACCCGCACGAAGTCGCCATCTTCCTCAGAGAAAACCCGGATTTGGACAAGAAAATGATTCGTGAGTTTCATTGCCTAAATTGCCTAGTTTCTTTGCTTAAAGTTCAATGTTTTTTTTGTAATGTTTCAATAAAAAACGATTTCATTAATTGACCACTTAATATTTGTAGTAAGTTCCACCTACCCATTCATAGACTTAAGAAATAAAAAGGTTTATATTTATTTCTACATGTATGGATTCGATTTTAGTTTTGCCCAGAAAGTTTCTCGTAAATACGACATGGACTTATTTGTCGCTATCTCGTTGTACCAGGTGAATATATCTGCAAGCGCTCGTCTCGCGGTGAAGACGAGGACGGTGGTCCCTCAGTCCTGGGCGCCTTCGCCGACATCTTCGACTACGCCGGCTTGAGGATCGACCAGGCTCTGCGACTGTATCTGGAGACATTCAGACTGCCCGGAGAAGCACCACTCAACTTCCTCGTTATGGAACGATTCGCTGAACGGTGGCATGTCAGTAATATTCATTTTCTTGCTTTGCGATTTTTCACCAAATGACATATTATCTCTCTTTTGCTCATTTCATTCTTTTGTCAATTGAAATGCTATGCGGTAGTACTCCTACGATTTTATTTAACTATGGGTCTATGCGGTATGTAGACATTTAGCTCATAATAAAAAATAAAAAAAAACATACGAGATTGATTCTTGAAGTAGTTCTCGCCCCCACATCAGATAGTTTCTTATCAAAAGCACAGTATTTCATATAACATTCGTTGTGTCTCATACAGAGCACGAACGGAGACCCATCCGCGAATACTGACGCGGCCTTCCGGCTGGTCTACTCCGTGATCATGCTGAACATGGACCAGCACAACCACAACGCCAAGAAACTCAACGTGCCCATGACCGTCGAGGACTTTGTCAAGAACCTCAGGGGGCTGAATGGATCTGAGGATTTCGATCAAATCATGCTTGAAGCTATATTCCATTCTATCAAGTGGGTTGTTTCTATTTGACTGAAATTTGATTAATAAATGAATTTGATCCGGCTTAGAAGATGGGTTAAGTCTTGTGTAGTAAAATAAAATTATATTCGAGATGGTTTTGCTATTATCCTGGAAAAAGGTCTCAGTTAGTCATAGCCCGAAATGTTAAATTTCGTTGTTATGGTTTTGTGGTTCACACAGGTTGAATTGCAATTATTGAAATCCTTCATGAATCATAAGTAAATGATACCTATGAAACTAGTAGGAGTACAAATATTTTAATTTTAACACAATGCTATATATTATGAATAATTCGTTAATTGACCTTTTAACTTACCTTTTCCTAGGAACGAAGAAATGGTGATGCCAGCGGAACGTACCGGTCTTGTACGTGAAGCTTACCTCTGGCGCGTGCTGCAGCGTCGTGGCGCTGGTAACGGCACCCGCTACCGCGCAGTGCCCGCCCACCACCAGCACCACGCGAGGCTGCTCACTGTCGCCTGCCCGCCCACCGTAAGTACCGCCCACATAACAACTACAACCTGTGGATGGATAAAATAGGGAATGATAACGTTTGAGTGCAAACATTTTTTGTCATAAATTACCATACAAAAGGTAAAAAAAAAATGAAAAGCACTTAAAAAAAGGACAAAATGTAACTCTACTTCTTGACATATTTTAAATATAAAAACTTTTTAAATATTATAAAAAAAAAAACATATGTCGATGGATAAATCTCAAGATTTGAAGACACCGAGATCAAGATAAGACAATCCCTATCCCGGAGACGATTTTGATTTAATCCTTCAGTTTATTGTAACGATTAATTCAAAATCGTCTGCGG
>NW_020800508.1:0-25804 GCF_003590095.1 Trichoplusia ni | reverse complement strand
TTTCAGAAAAATGTAAATAATTCGCAGACTATCAAGAACATGAACTATTGAAGACTGCTATCTTTAGTTCTCCGGGCGTCTTATTGAAGCTAACATTTTCAGTGTGTCTTGGTTGCTAACTTCAATAATACGTCCGGGGTGCTGAAGGTTACTTCTAGAAGAATAACAAGCTATAAAGGTTCCAGTCAGATAAGAATTGGATACAGGATCGGAAGCATCGTGAATACTACTCTGTCTTTAGTTCTCCGGGCGTCTTGTTGAAGCTAACATTTTCGTGCGCTTTCGATGCTAACTTCAATAATACGTCCGGGGCGTTAAAGCCTTTCTGACCGAAGAATTACAACAGCTCAACAAGTCTTACTGCTTATTCTCGCTTAATAACACTTGTAGTTGTTCTCTAGTTTCCCATTGAAACAGTATTCAAATACTGCCTAGCAGAACAACCAAACGAAAAAAAAAAAACAAGTAGAATAATGACTTTTGTTTGTAGTACAGGTGTACTTGGTATTTGAATGTTGTCGTTTTTTGAAACACTTTTGTTTAACACTTATTTTTTTTACTTGCGTTTAATGTGGTAATGTAATATAATGTCCGCCTCATTTTGTTCATCAGGAAAGAATAACCGTGTCGCCATGAAGATCTAATGACTTGAGTTCTTCGGGCGTCTTATTGAAACTAATATTTCCGAGTCACCTAAATGTTAACTTGAATAATACGCCCGGGGCGCTGAAGGTATTATATTCCTCAAGGAGAAGATTTTTATACTTTGCTGAAGAAACTTCTTCCCCGTGAAGAACCGAAGACTGCTATCTTTAGGTCTCCAGGCGTTTTATTGAAGATAACATTTTCAGTGCGTATGGGTTGCTAACTTCAATAATACGTCCGGAGCGCTTGAGGTTGTCTTCTAGAAGATTCACAATAGATGCAGATAACTCAAATCAATGTTTACGTGATTTTCGTTTTTTGTATTTTAAATGTGTAACTTTTCAGTGGTCGTTTCCGTCGTCGTTGAATTTTAACTTTTATGTGTCTGTGTTATTTGTTTGTGTGTTTTGTATTTTTGCCATATTTTTTAAGTCCATGTTATTTGTGCTCTAACCCTTTTTAGATTGTTATTATTTGAGAATCAACTTATCAATCAATCAAAGCTTGCGCTTATCTAACTACTTATATGACGTGTTGTACTGATGTCGATCCTTGTTCTTAACATGCAGTGGGTGACCCAAGGCACGGAGATGTTCAACCAGAAGCCAGAGCGCGGCATCGAGTTCCTGCAGGAGCATGGAGTGCTGACCACGCCGCTAGACCCGCACGAAGTCGCCATCTTCCTCAGAGAAAACCCGGATTTGGACAAGAAAATGATTCGTGAGTTTCATTGCCTAAATTGCCTAGTTTCTTTGCTTAAAGTTCAATGTTTTTTTTGTAATGTTTCAATAAAAAACGATTTCATTAATTGACCACTTAATATTTGTAGTAAGTTCCACCTACCCATTCATAGACTTAAGAAATAAAAAGGTTTATATTTATTTCTACATGTATGGATTCGATTTTAGTTTTGCCCAGAAAGTTTCTCGTAAATACGACATGGACTTATTTGTCGCTATCTCGTTGTACCAGGTGAATATATCTGCAAGCGCTCGTCTCGCGGTGAAGACGAGGACGGTGGTCCCTCAGTCCTGGGCGCCTTCGCCGACATCTTCGACTACGCCGGCTTGAGGATCGACCAGGCTCTGCGACTGTATCTGGAGACATTCAGACTGCCCGGAGAAGCACCACTCAACTTCCTCGTTATGGAACGATTCGCTGAACGGTGGCATGTCAGTAATATTCATTTTCTTGCTTTGCGATTTTTCACCAAATGACATATTATCTCTCTTTTGCTCATTTCATTCTTTTGTCAATTGAAATGCTATGCGGTAGTACTCCTACGATTTTATTTAACTATGGGTCTATGCGGTATGTAGACATTTAGCTCATAATAAAAAATAAAAAAAAACATACGAGATTGATTCTTGAAGTAGTTCTCGCCCCCACATCAGATAGTTTCTTATCAAAAGCACAGTATTTTCATATAACATTCGTTGTGTCTCATACAGAGCACGAACGGAGACCCATCCGCGAATACTGACGCGGCCTTCCGGCTGGTCTACTCCGTGATCATGCTGAACATGGACCAGCACAACCACAACGCCAAGAAACTCAACGTGCCCATGACCGTCGAGGACTTTGTCAAGAACCTCAGGGGGCTGAATGGATCTGAGGATTTCGATCAAATCATGCTTGAAGCTATATTCCATTCTATCAAGTGGGTTGTTTCTATTTGACTGAAATTTGATTAATAAATGAATTTGATCCGGCTTAGAAGATGGGTTAAGTCTTGTGTAGTAAAATAAAATTATATTCGAGATGGTTTTGCTATTATCCTGGAAAAGGGTCTCAGTTAGTCATAGCCCGAAATGTTAAATTTCGTTGTTATGGTTTTGTGGTTCACACAGGTTGAATTGCAATTATTGAAATCCTTCATGAATCATAAGTAAATGATACCTATGAAACTAGTAGGAGTACAAATATTTTAATTTTAACACAATGCTATATATTATGAATAATTCGTTAATTGACCTTTTAACTTACCTTTTCCTAGGAACGAAGAAATGGTGATGCCAGCGGAACGTACCGGTCTTGTACGTGAAGCTTACCTCTGGCGCGTGCTGCAGCATCGTGGCGCTGGTAACGGCACCCGCTACCGCGCAGTGCCCGCCCACCACCAGCACCACGCGAGGCTGCTCACTGTCGCCTGCCCGCCCACCGTAAGTACCGCCCACATAACAACTACAACCTGTGGATGGATAAAATAGGGAATGATAACGTTTGAGTGCAAACATTTTTTGTCATAAATTACCATACAAAAGGTAAAAAAAAAATGAAAAGCACTTAAAAAAAGGACAAAATGTAACTCTACTTCTTGACATATTTTAAAATATAAAAAACTTTTTAATATTATAAAAAAAAAAACATATGTCGATGGATAAATCTCAAGATTTGAAGACACCGAGATCAAGATAAGACAATCCCTATCCCGGAGACGATTTTGATTTAATCCTTCAGTTTATTGTAACGATTAATTCAAAATCGTCTGCGGCGTGGTGGACTATTACTACATAGACACACAAGAAACAGCGGCAAGAATATGAAGACCACATAACTCGATTTCGTTTAATTTCTTTAATAAATGGTTGATGAACCTTGTGTTAGTCTGAACGGGGCTTTCGGACGCGTTTGACGTATCTCAATCTCAATATTGGTCAGTATGATAACTAAAACGGTATTGAACGCGGTTAGTTGCATTTTTTATTGATTTGTGTTTATGAGGAAATGTCACTTAAATTCGTTTTAGTTTGATTTAGTGGCGTTAACGATTGTAGAAATGTCGCTTCGCGTTACTTATCTGAAACCTTGCAACTGAACGGCTTTTGCTAAAGGATCTGCTTCACGACTTGCGATATTTCCTCATCAAATTACTAGCGCCATCTTGTGTTATTTTTCTTTTTAGTACGTTCTGGGTCTACAGGTTATGGAATGGTTCCAGAATGTCTTGCTGGACTTATTACATAACTTAAAGTTTATTATTAAAAAAAAAAATGTGTAATGTTTTTAGTTTTTATTGATATTGATGTTTTCGTAAGTTTCTTTACTCCGGAATTACTTTCGAATTAAGTCGTTTAGGCTTCACTGTGACACAAAAAACTTTGTAACAGTCTTCCCTGGGGCGATAAAGATTTGTATTTGCTGTTCTGTGTGTAAATAACTGTATCTATTGAATTAATATATTTAATTAACCGCATTTCCTTTTTCTTTTGTGAATTTGTGAGTAGTGCCTTAGTAACGTACCTATATCTAATATTAATTTAGCAAGCAAAACTTATTAATTTTAGATTTAGACTGATTCTAATGATAATGATACCCCAGATGACGGCACTGTCAGCAGCCTTCGAGCGCGCATCACCACCTACCGTCGAGGAGTTGGAGACCAACAAGTCTCGGGAGACGGGAGCCTTGATGGCACTGAACGGACTCGAACGCTGCGCCTCCCTTATCGCAAGACTACCATAAGTTTCATAAAAAAATTAAAATATAACTCTCGAATTAAAGTCATTAAGGACCCGCGTGTCGCCGGAGGTTTCATAGACGTTCAAATCACATACTCAAATGTCAGTCAGACATTCGAATGGTCCGTGTATCATGTAAATTAATGTTTGTTATTGGTTTAGCTCACGGTATTTTCTAAGCGATTATTATATTACTTTTTGTATATAATTTTATTTGTAGGAGTAGCACTGGGCCAGTCCAGCAAGGCGCAGTTTGCTCTACGCCGCGCATGCGCAGCGGCGGTGCGACACGCGGACTGCGTGCGCGACTCGCGGCGCCATCTGCTGGAGATTGTCAAGACACTTTATATTGGACGGCTCTTACCTAAGGTAGTGTATTACTAATAGTATTGTATGTTTTCAGAAAAATGTAAATAAATTCGCAGACTATCAAGAACATGAACTATTGAAGACTGCTATCTTTAGTTCTCCGGGCGTCTTATTGAAGCTAACATTTTCAGTGTGTCTTGGTTGCTAACTTCAATAATACGTCCGGGGTGCTGAAGGTTACTTCTAGAAGAATAACAAGCTATAAAGGTTCCAGTCAGATAAGAATTGGATACAGGATCGGAAGCATCGTGAATACTACTCTGTCTTTAGTTCTCCGGGCGTCTTGTTGAAGCTAACATTTTCGTGCGCTTTCGATGCTAACTTCAATAATACGTCCGGGGCGTTAAAGCCTTTCTGACCGAAGAATTACAACAGCTCAACAAGTCTTACTGCTTATTCTCGCTTAATAACACTTGTAGTTGTTCTCTAGTTTCCCATTGAAACAGTATTCAAATACTGCCTAGCAGGAACAACCAAACGAAAAAAAAAAAACAAGTAGAATAATGACTTTTGTTTGTAGTACAGGTGTACTTGGTATTTGAATGTTGTCGTTTTTTGAAACACTTTTGTTTAACACTTATTTTTTTTACTTGCGTTAATGTGGTAATGTAATATAATGTCCGCCTCATTTTGTTCATCAGGAAAAGAATAACCGTGTCGCCATGAAGATCTAATGACTTGAGTTCTTCGGGCGTCTTATTGAAACTAATATTTCCGAGTCACCTAAATGTTAACTTGAATAATACGCCCGGGCGCTGAAGGTATTATATTCCTCAAGGAGAAGATTTTTATACTTTGCTGAAGAAACTTCTTCCCCGTGAAGAACCGAAGACTGCTATCTTTAGGTCTCCAGGCGTTTTATTGAAGATAACATTTTCAGTGCGTATGGGTTGCTAACTTCAATAATACGTCCGGAGCGCTTGAGGTTGTCTTCTAGAAGATTCACAATAGATGCAGATAACTCAAATCAATGTTTACGTGATTTTCGTTTTTTGTATTTTAAATGTGTAACTTTTCAGTGGTCGTTTCCGTCGTCGTTGAATTTTACTTTTATGTGTCTGTGTTATTTGTTTGTGTGTTTTGTATTTTGCCATATTTTTTAAGTCCATGTTATTTGTGCTCTAACCCTTTTTAGATTGTTATTATTTGAGAATCAACTTATCAATCAATCAAAGCTTGCGCTTATCTAACTACTTATATGACGTGTTGTACTGATGTCGATCCTTGTTCTTAACATGCAGTGGGTGACCCAAGGCACGGAGATGTCAACCAGAAGCCAGAGCGCGCATCGAGTTCCTGCAGGAGCATGGAGTGCTGACCACGCCGCTAGACCCGCACGAAGTCGCCATCTTCCTCAGAGAAAACCCGGATTTGGACAAGAAAATGATTCGTGAGTTTCATTGCCTAAATTGCCTAGTTTCTTTGCTTAAAGTTCAATGTTTTTTTTGTAATGTTTCAATAAAAAACGATTTCATTAATTGACCACTTAATATTTGTAGTAAGTTCCACCTACCCATTCATAGACTTAAGAAATAAAAAGGTTTATATTTATTTCTACATGTATGGATTCGATTTTAGGTTTGCCCAGAAAGTTTCTCGTAAATACGACATGGACTTATTTGTCGCTATCTCGTTGTACCAGGTGAATATATCTGCAAGCGCTCGTCTCGCGGTGAAGACGAGGACGGTGGTCCCTCAGTCCTGGGCGCCTTCGCCGACATCTTCGACTACGCCGGCTTGAGGATCGACCAGGCTCTGCGACTGTATCTGGAGACATTCAGACTGCCGGAGAAGCACCACTCAACTTCCTCGTTATGGAACGATTCGCTGAACGGTGGCATGTCAGTAATATTCATTTTCTTGCTTTGCGATTTTTCACCAAATGACATATTATCTCTCTTTTGCTCATTTCATTCTTTGTCAATTGAAATGCTATGCCGGTAGTACTCCTACGATTTTATTTAACTATGGGTCTATGCGGTATGTAGACATTTAGCTCATAATAAAAAATAAAAAAAAACATACGAGATTGATTCTTGAAGTAGTTCTCGCCCCCACATCAGATAGTTTCTTATCAAAAGCACAGTATTTTCATATAACATTCGTTGTGTCTCATACAGAGCACGAACGGAGACCCATCCGCGAATACTGACGCGGCCTTCCGGCTGGTCTACTCCGTGATCATGCTGAACATGGACCAGCACAACACAACGCCAAGAAACTCAACGTGCCCATGACCGTCGAGGACTTTGTCAAGAACCTCAGGGGGCTGAATGGATCTGAGGATTTCGATCAAATCATGCTTGAAGCTATATTCCATTCTATCAAGTGGGTGTTTCTATTTGACTGAAATTTGATTAATAAATGAATTTGATCCGGCTTAGAAGATGGGTTAAGTCTTGTGTAGTAAAATAAAATTATATTCGAGATGGTTTTGCTATTATCCTGGAAAAAGGTCTCAGTTAGTCATAGCCCGAAATGTTAAATTTCGTTGTTATGGTTTTGTGGTTCACACAGGTTGAATTGCAATTATTGAAATCCTTCATGAATCATAAGTAAATGATACCTATGAAACTAGTAGGAGTACAAATATTTTAATTTTAACACAATGCTATATATTATGAATAATTCGTTAATTGACCTTTTAACTTACCTTTTCCTAGGAACGAAGAAATGGTGATGCCAGCGGAACTACCGGTCTTGTACGTGAAGCTTACCTCTGGCGCGTGCTGCAGCATCGTGGCGCTGGTAACGGCACCCGCTACCGCGCAGTGCCCGCCCACCACCAGCACCACGCGAGGCTGCTCACTGTCGCCTGCCCGCCCACCGTAAGTACCGCCCACATAACAACTACAACCTGTGGATGGATAAAATAGGGAATGATAACGTTTGAGTGCAAACATTTTTTGTCATAAATTACCATACAAAAGGTAAAAAAAAAAATGAAAAGCACTTAAAAAAAGGACAAAATGTAACTCTACTTCTTGACATATTTTAAATATAAAAAACTTTTTAATATTATAAAAAAAAAACATATGTCGATGGATAAATCTCAAGATTTGAAGACACCGAGATCAAGATAAGACAATCCCTATCCCGGAGACGATTTTGATTTAATCCTTCAGTTTATTGTAACGATTAATTCAAAATCGTCTGCCGGCGTGGTGGACTATTACTACATAGACACACAAGAAACAGCGGCAAGAATATGAAGACCACATAACTCGATTTCGTTTAATTTCTTTAATAAATGGTTGATGAACCTTGTGTTAGGTCTGAACGGGGCTTTCGGACGCGTTTGACGTATCTCAATCTCAATATTGGTCAGTATGATAACTAAAACGGTATTGAACGCGGTTAGTTGCATTTTTTATTGATTTGTGTTTATGAGGAAATGTCACTTAAATTCGTTTAGTTTGATTTAGTGGCGTTAACGATTGTAGAAATGTCGCTTCGCGTTACTTATCTGAAACCTTGCAACTGAACGGCTTTTGCTAAAGGATCTGCTTCACGACTTGCGATATTTCCTCATCAAATTACTAGCGCCATCTTGTGTTATTTTTCTTTTTAGTACGTTCTGGGTCTACAGGTTATGGAATGGTTCCAGAATGTCTTGCTGGACTTATTACATAACTTAAAGTTTATTATTAAAAAAAAAAAATGTGTAATGTTTTAGTTTTTATTGATATTGATGTTTTCGTAAGTTTCTTTACTCCGGAATTACTTTCGAATTAAGTCGTTTAGGCTTCACTGTGACACAAAAAACTTTGTAACAGTCTTCCCTGGGGCGATAAAGATTTGTATTTGCTGTTCTGTGTGTAAATAACTGTATCTATTGAATTAATATATTTAATTAACCGCATTTCCTTTTTCTTTTGTGAATTTGTGAGTAGTGCCTTAGTAACGTACCTATATCTAATATTAATTTAGCAAGCAAAACTTATTAATTTTAGATTTAGACTGATTCTAATGATAATGATACCCCAGATGACGGCACTGTCAGCAGCCTTCGAGCGCGCATCACCACCTACCGTCGAGGAGTTGGAGACCAACAAGTCTCGGGAGACGGGAGCCTTGATGGCACTGAACGGACTCGAACGCTGCGCCTCCCTTATCGCAAGACTACCATAAGTTTCATAAAAAAATTAAAATATAACTCTCGAATTAAAGTCATTAAGGACCCGCGTGTCGCCGGAGGTTTCATAGACGTTCAAATCACATACTCAAATGTCAGTCAGACATTCGAATGGTCCGTGTATCATGTAAATTAATGTTTGTTATTGGTTTAGCTCACGGTATTTTCTAAGCGATTATTATATTACTTTTTGTATATAATTTTATTTGTAGGAGTAGCACTGGGCCAGTCCAGCAAGGCGCAGTTTGCTCTACGCCGCGCATGCGCAGCGGCGGTGCGACACGCGGACTGCGTGCGCGACTCGCGGCGCCATCTGCTGGAGATTGTCAAGACACTTTATATTGGACGGCTCTTACCTAAGGTAGTGTATTACTAATAGTATTGTATGTTTTCAGAAAAATGTAAATAAATTCGCAGACTATCAAGAACATGAACTATTGAAGACTGCTATCTTTAGTTCTCCGGGCGTCTTATTGAAGCTAACATTTTCAGTGTGTCTTGGTTGCTAACTTCAATAATACGTCCGGGGTGCTGAAGGTTACTTCTAGAAGAATAACAAGCTATAAAGGTTCCAGTCAGATAAGAATTGGATACAGGATCGGAAGCATCGTGAATACTACTCTGTCTTTAGTTCTCCGGGCGTCTTGTTGAAGCTAACATTTTCGTGCGCTTTCGATGCTAACTTCAATAATACGTCCGGGGCGTTAAAGCCTTTCTGACCGAAGAATTACAACAGCTCAACAAGTCTTACTGCTTATTCTCGCTTAATAACACTTGTAGTTGTTCTCTAGTTTCCCATTGAAACAGTATTCAAATACTGCCTAGCAGGAACAACCAAACGAAAAAAAAAAAACAAGTAGAATAATGACTTTTGTTTGTAGTACAGGTGTACTTGGTATTTGAATGTTGTCGTTTTTTGAAACACTTTTGTTTAACACTTATTTTTTTTACTTGCGTTTAATGTGGTAATGTAATATAATGTCCGCCTCATTTTGTTCATCAGGAAAGAATAACCGTGTCGCCATGAAGATCTAATGACTTGAGTTCTTCGGGCGTCTTATTGAAACTAATATTTCCGAGTCACCTAAATGTTAACTTGAATAATACGCCCGGGGCGCTGAAGGTATTATATTCCTCAAGGAGAAGATTTTTATACTTTGCTGAAGAAACTTCTTCCCCGTGAAGAACCGAAGACTGCTATCTTTAGGTCTCCAGGCGTTTTATTGAAGATAACATTTTCAGTGCGTATGGTTGCTAACTTCAATAATACGTCCGGAGCGCTTGAGGTTGTCTTCTAGAAGATTCACAATAGATGCAGATAACTCAAATCAATGTTTACGTGATTTTCGTTTTTTGTATTTTAAATGTGTAACTTTTCAGTGGTCGTTTCCGTCGTCGTTGAATTTTAACTTTTATGTGTCTGTGTTATTTGTTTGTGTGTTTTGTATTTTTGCCATATTTTTTAAGTCCATGTTATTTGTGCTCTAACCCTTTTTAGATTGTTATTATTTGAGAATCAACTTATCAATCAATCAAGCTTGCGCTTATCTAACTACTTATATGACGTGTTGTACTGATGTCGATCCTTGTTCTTAACATGCAGTGGGTGACCCAAGGCACGGAGATGTTCAACCAGAAGCCAGAGCGCGGCATCGAGTTCCTGCAGGAGCATGGAGTGCTGACCACGCCGCTAGACCCGCACGAAGTCGCCATCTTCCTCAGAGAAAACCCGGATTTGGACAAGAAAATGATTCGTGAGTTTCATTGCCTAAATTGCCTAGTTTCTTTGCTTAAAGTTCAATGTTTTTTTTGTAATGTTTCAATAAAAAACGATTTCATTAATTGACCACTTAATATTTGTAGTAAGTTCCACCTACCCATTCATAGACTTAAGAAATAAAAAGGTTTATATTTATTTCTACATGTATGGATTCGATTTTAGGTTTGCCCAGAAAGTTTCTCGTAAATACGACATGGACTTATTTGTCGCTATCTCGTTGTACCAGGTGAATATATCTGCAAGCGCTCGTCTCGCGGTGAAGACGAGGACGGTGGTCCCTCAGTCCTGGGCGCCTTCGCCGACATCTTCGACTACGCCGGCTTGAGGATCGACCAGGCTCTGCGACTGTATCTGGAGACATTCAGACTGCCCGGAGAAGCACCACTCAACTTCCTCGTTATGGAACGATTCGCTGAACGGTGGCATGTCAGTAATATTCATTTTCTTGCTTTGCGATTTTTCACCAAATGACATATTATCTCTCTTTTGCTCATTTCATTCTTTTGTCAATTGAAATGCTATGCGGTAGTACTCCTACGATTTATTTAACTATGGGTCTATGCGGTATGTAGACATTTAGCTCATAATAAAAAATAAAAAAAACATACGAGATTGATTCTTGAAGTAGTTCTCGCCCCCACATCAGATAGTTTCTTATCAAAAGCACAGTATTTTCATATAACATTCGTTGTGTCTCATACAGAGCACGAACGGAGACCCATCCGCGAATACTGACGCGGCCTTCCGGCTGGTCTACTCCGTGATCATGCTGAACATGGACCAGCACAACCACAACGCCAAGAAACTCAACGTGCCCATGACCGTCGAGGACTTTGTCAAGAACCTCAGGGGGCTGAATGGATCTGAGGATTTCGATCAAATCATGCTTGAAGCTATATTCCATTCTATCAAGTGGGTTGTTTCTATTTGACTGAAATTTGATTAATAAATGAATTTGATCCGGCTTAGAAGATGGGTTAAGTCTTGTGTAGTAAAATAAAATTATATTCGAGATGGTTTTGCTATTATCCTGGAAAAAGGTCTCAGTTAGTCATAGCCCGAAATGTTAAATTTCGTTGTTATGGTTTTGTGGTTCACACAGGTTGAATTGCAATTATTGAAATCCTTCATGAATCATAAGTAAATGATACCTATGAAACTAGTAGGAGTACAAATATTTTAATTTTAACACAATGCTATATATTATGAATAATTCGTTAATTGACCTTTTAACTTACCTTTTCCTAGGAACGAAGAAATGGTGATGCCAGCGGAACGTACCGGTCTTGTACGTGAAGCTTACCTCTGGCGCGTGCTGCAGCATCGTGGCGCTGGTAACGGCACCCGCTACCGCGCAGTGCCCGCCCACCACCAGCACCACGCGAGGCTGCTCACTGTCGCCTGCCCGCCCACCGTAAGTACCGCCCACATAACAACTACAACCTGTGGATGGATAAAATAGGGAATGATAACGTTTGAGTGCAAACATTTTTTGTCATAAATTACCATACAAAAGGTAAAAAAAAAATGAAAAGCACTTAAAAAAAGGACAAAATGTAACTCTACTTCTTGACATATTTTAAAATATAAAAAACTTTTTAATATTATAAAAAAAAAACATATGTCGATGGATAAATCTCAAGATTTGAAGACACCGAGATCAAGATAAGACAATCCCTATCCCGGAGACGATTTTGATTTAATCCTTCAGTTTATTGTAACGATTAATTCAAAATCGTCTGCGGCGTGGTGGACTATTACTACATAGACACACAAGAAACAGCGGCAAGAATATGAAGACCACATAACTCGATTTCGTTTAATTTCTTTAATAAATGGTTGATGAACCTTGTGTTAGTCTGAACGGGGCTTTCGGACGCGTTTGACGTATCTCAATCTCAATATTGGTCAGTATGATAACTAAAACGGTATTGAACGCGGTTAGTTGCATTTTTTATTGATTTGTGTTTATGAGGAAATGTCACTTAAATTCGTTTTAGTTTGATTTAGTGGCGTTAACGATTGTAGAAATGTCGCTTCGCGTTACTTATCTGAAACCTTGCAACTGAACGGCTTTTGCTAAAGGATCTGCTTCACGACTTGCGATATTTCCTCATCAAATTACTAGCGCCATCTTGTGTTATTTTTCTTTTTAGTACGTTCTGGGTCTACAGGTTATGGAATGGTTCCAGAATGTCTTGCTGGACTTATTACATAACTTAAAGTTTATTATTAAAAAAAAAATGTGTAATGTTTTTAGTTTTTATTGATATTGATGTTTTCGTAAGTTTCTTTACTCCGGAATTACTTTCGAATTAAGTCGTTTAGGCTTCACTGTGACACAAAAAACTTTGTAACAGTCTTCCCTGGGGCGATAAAGATTTGTATTTGCTGTTCTGTGTGTAAATAACTGTATCTATTGAATTAATATATTTAATTAACCGCATTTCCTTTTTCTTTTGTGAATTTGTGAGTAGTGCCTTAGTAACGTACCTATATCTAATATTAATTTAGCAAGCAAAACTTATTAATTTTAGATTTAGACTGATTCTAATGATAATGATACCCCAGATGACGGCACTGTCAGCAGCCTTCGAGCGCGCATCACCACCTACCGTCGAGGAGTTGGAGACCAACAAGTCTCGGGAGACGGGAGCCTTGATGGCACTGAACGGACTCGAACGCTGCGCCTCCCTTATCGCAAGACTACCATAAGTTTCATAAAAAAATTAAAATATAACTCTCGAATTAAAGTCATTAAGGACCCGCGTGTCGCCGGAGGTTTCATAGACGTTCAAATCACATACTCAAATGTCAGTCAGACATTCGAATGGTCCGTGTATCATGTAAATTAATGTTTGTTATTGGTTTAGCTCACGGTATTTTCTAAGCGATTATTATATTACTTTTTGTATATAATTTTATTTGTAGGAGTAGCACTGGGCCAGTCCAGCAAGGCGCAGTTTGCTCTACGCCGCGCATGCGCAGCGGCGGTGCGACACGCGGACTGCGTGCGCGACTCGCGGCGCCATCTGCTGGAGATTGTCAAGACACTTTATATTGGACGGCTCTTACCTAAGGTAGTGTATTACTAATAGTATTGTATGTTTTCAGAAAAATGTAAATAAATTCGCAGACTATCAAGAACATGAACTATGAAGACTGCTATCTTTAGTTCTCCGGGCGTCTTATTGAAGCTAACATTTTCAGTGTGTCTTGGTTGCTAACTTCAATAATACGTCCGGGGTGCTGAAGGTTACTTCTAGAAGAATAACAAGCTATAAAGGTTCCAGTCAGATAAGAATTGGATACAGGATCGGAAGCATCGTGAATACTACTCTGTCTTTAGTTCTCCGGGCGTCTTGTTGAAGCTAACATTTTCGTGCGCTTTCGATGCTAACTTCAATAATACGTCCGGGGCGTTAAAGCCTTTCTGACCGAAGAATTACAACAGCTCAACAAGTCTTACTGCTTATTCTCGCTTAATAACACTTGTAGTTGTTCTCTAGTTTCCCATTGAAACAGTATTCAAATACTGCCTAGCAGGAACAACCAAACGAAAAAAAAAAAACAAGTAGAATAATGACTTTTGTTTGTAGTACAGGTGTACTTGGTATTTGAATGTTGTCGTTTTTTGAAACACTTTTGTTTAACACTTATTTTTTTTACTTGCGTTTAATGTGGTAATGTAATATAATGTCCGCCTCATTTTGTTCATCAGGAAAGAATAACCGTGTCGCCATGAAGATCTAATGACTTGAGTTCTTCGGGCGTCTTATTGAAACTAATATTTCCGAGTCACCTAAATGTTAACTTGAATAATACGCCCGGGGCGCTGAAGGTATTATATTCCTCAAGGAGAAGATTTTTATACTTTGCTGAAGAAACTTCTTCCCCGTGAAGAACCGAAGACTGCTATCTTTAGGTCTCCAGGCGTTTTATTGAAGATAACATTTTCAGTGCGTATTGGTTTCTAACTTCAATAATACGTCCGGAGCGCTTGAGGTTGTCTTCTAGAAGATTCACAATAGATGCAGATAACTCAAATCAATGTTTACGTGATTTTCGTTTTTTGTATTTTAAATGTGTAACTTTTCAGTGGTCGTTTCCGTCGTCGTTGAATTTTAACTTTTATGTGTCTGTGTTATTTGTTTGTGTGTTTTGTATTTTTGCCATATTTTTTAAGTCCATGTTATTTGTGCTCTAACCCTTTTTAGATTGTTATTATTTGAGAATCAACTTATCAATCAATCAAAGCTTGCGCTTATCTAACTACTTATATGACGTGTTGTACTGATGTCGATCCTTGTTCTTAACATGCAGTGGGTGACCCAAGCACGGAGATGTTCAACCAGAAGCCAGAGCGCGGCATCGAGTTCCTGCAGGAGCATGGAGTGCTGACCACGCCGCTAGACCCGCACGAAGTCGCCATCTTCCTCAGAGAAAACCCGGATTTGGACAAGAAAATGATTCGTGAGTTTCATTGCCTAAATTGCCTAGTTTCTTTGCTTAAAGTTCAATGTTTTTTTTGTAATGTTTCAATAAAAAACGATTTCATTAATTGACCACTTAATATTTGTAGTAAGTTCCACCTACCCATTCATAGACTTAAGAAATAAAAAGGTTTATATTTATTTCTACATGTATGGATTCGATTTTAGTTTTGCCCAGAAAGTTTCTCGTAAATACGACATGGACTTATTTGTCGCTATCTCGTTGTACCAGGTGAATATATCTGCAAGCGCTCGTCTCGCGGTGAAGACGAGGACGGTGGTCCCTCAGTCCTGGGCGCCTTCGCCGACATCTTCGACTACGCCGGCTTGAGGATCGACCAGGCTCTGCGACTGTATCTGGAGACATTCAGACTGCCCGGAGAAGCACCACTCAACTTCCTCGTTATGGAACGATTCGCTGAACGGTGGCATGTCAGTAATATTCATTTTCTTGCTTTGCGATTTTTCACCAAATGACATATTATCTCTCTTTTGCTCATTTCATTCTTTTGTCAATTGAAATGCTATGCGGTAGTACTCCTACGATTTTATTTAACTATGGGTCTATGCGGTATGTAGACATTTAGCTCATAATAAAAAATAAAAAAAAACATACGAGATTGATTCTTGAAGTAGTTCTCGCCCCCACATCAGATAGTTTCTTATCAAAAGCACAGTATTTTCATATAACATTCGTTGTGTCTCATACAGAGCACGAACGGAGACCCATCCGCGAATACTGACGCGGCCTTCCGGCTGGTCTACTCCGTGATCATGCTGAACATGGACCAGCACAACCACAACGCCAAGAAACTCAACGTGCCCATGACCGTCGAGGACTTTGTCAAGAACCTCAGGGGGCTGAATGGATCTGAGGATTTCGATCAAATCATGCTTGAAGCTATATTCCATTCTATCAAGTGGGTTGTTTCTATTTGACTGAAATTTGATTAATAAATGAATTTGATCCGGCTTAGAAGATGGGTTAAGTCTTGTGTAGTAAAATAAAATTATATTCGAGATGGTTTGCTATTATCCTGGAAAAAGGTCTCAGTTAGTCATAGCCCGAAATGTTAAATTTCGTTGTTATGGTTTTGTGGTTCACACAGGTTGAATTGCAATTATTGAAATCCTTCATGAATCATAAGTAAATGATACCTATGAAACTAGTAGGAGTACAAATATTTTAATTTTAACACAATGCTATATATTATGAATAATTCGTTAATTGACCTTTTAACTTACCTTTTCCTAGGAACGAAGAAATGGTGATGCCAGCGGAACGTACCGGTCTTGTACGTGAAGCTTACCTCTGGCGCGTGCTGCAGCGTCGTGGCGCTGGTAACGGCACCCGCTACCGCGCAGTGCCCGCCCACCACCAGCACCACGCGAGGCTGCTCACTGTCGCCTGCCCGCCCACCGTAAGTACCGCCCACATAACAACTACAACCTGTGGATGGATAAAATAGGGAATGATAACGTTTGAGTGCAAACATTTTTTGTCATAAATTACCATACAAAAGGTAAAAAAAAAATGAAAAGCACTTAAAAAAAGGACAAAATGTAACTCTACTTCTTGACATATTTTAAAATATAAAAAACTTTTTAATATTATAAAAAAAAAAACATATGTCGATGGATAAATCTCAAGATTTGAAGACACCGAGATCAAGATAAGACAATCCCTATCCCGGAGACGATTTTGATTTAATCCTTCAGTTTATTGTAACGATTAATTCAAAATCGTCTGCGGCGTGGTGGACTATTACTACATAGACACACAAGAAACAGCGGCAAGAATATGAAGACCACATAACTCGATTTCGTTTAATTTCTTTAATAAATGGTTGATGAACCTTGTGTTAGTCTGAACGGGGCTTTCGGACGCGTTTGACGTATCTCAATCTCAATATTGGTCAGTATGATAACTAAAACGGTATTGAACGCGGTTAGTTGCATTTTTTATTGATTTGTGTTTATGAGGAAATGTCACTTAAATTCGTTTTAGTTTGATTTAGTGGCGTTAACGATTGTAGAAATGTCGCTTCGCGTTACTTATCTGAAACCTTGCAACTGAACGGCTTTTGCTAAAGGATCTGCTTCACGACTTGCGATATTTCCTCATCAAATTACTAGCGCCATCTTGTGTTATTTTTCTTTTTAGTACGTTCTGGGTCTACAGGTTATGGAATGGTTCCAGAATGTCTTGCTGGACTTATTACATAACTTAAAGTTTATTATTAAAAAAAAAAATGTGTAATGTTTTTAGTTTTTATTGATATTGATGTTTTCGTAAGTTTCTTTACTCCGGAATTACTTTCGAATTAAGTCGTTTAGGCTTCACTGTGACACAAAAAACTTTGTAACAGTCTTCCCCGGGGCGATAAAGATTTGTATTTGCTGTTCTGTGTGTAAATAACTGTATCTATTGAATTAATATATTTAATTAACCGCATTTCCTTTTTCTTTTGTGAATTTGTGAGTAGTGCCTTAGTAACGTACCTATATCTAATATTAATTTAGCAAGCAAAACTTATTAATTTTAGATTTAGACTGATTCTAATGATAATGATACCCCAGATGACGGCACTATCAGCAGCCTTCGAGCGCGCATCACCACCTACCGTCGAGGAGTTGGAGACCAACAAGTCTCGGGAGACGGGAGCCTTGATGGCACTGAACGGACTCGAACGCTGCGCCTCCCTTATCGCAAGACTACCATAAGTTTCATAAAAAAATTAAAATATAACTCTCGAATTAAAGTCATTAAGGACCCGCGTGTCGCCGGAGGTTTCATAGACGTTCAAATCACATACTCAAATGTCAGTCAGACATTCGAATGGTCCGTGTATCATGTAAATTAATGTTTGTTATTGGTTTAGCTCACGGTATTTTCTAAGCGATTATTATATTACTTTTTGTATATAATTTTATTTGTAGGAGTAGCACTGGGCCAGTCCAGCAAGGCGCAGTTTGCTCTACGCCGCGCATGCGCAGCGGCGGTGCGACACGCGGACTGCGTGCGCGACTCGCGGCGCCATCTGCTGGAGATTGTCAAGACACTTTATATTGGACGGCTCTTACCTAAGGTAGTGTATTACTAATAGTATTGTATGTTTTCAGAAAAATGTAAATAAATTCGCAGACTATCAAGAACATGAACTATTGAAGACTGCTATCTTTAGTTCTCCGGGCGTCTTATTGAAGCTAACATTTTCAGTGTGTCTTGGTTGCTAACTTCAATAATACGTCCGGGGTGCTGAAGGTTACTTCTAGAAGAATAACAAGCTATAAAGGTTCCAGTCAGATAAGAATTGGATACAGGATCGGAAGCATCGTGAATACTACTCTGTCTTTAGTTCTCCGGGCGTCTTGTTGAAGCTAACATTTTCGTGCGCTTTCGATGCTAACTTCAATAATACGTCCGGGGCGTTAAAGCCTTTCTGACCGAAGAATTACAACAGCTCAACAAGTCTTACTGCTTATTCTCGCTTAATAACACTTGTAGTTGTTCTCTAGTTTCCCATTGAAACAGTATTCAAATACTGCCTAGCAGGAACAACCAAACGAAAAAAAAAAAAACAAGTAGAATAATGACTTTTGTTTGTAGTACAGGTGTACTTGGTATTTGAATGTTGTCGTTTTTTGAAACACTTTTGTTTAACACTTATTTTTTTACTTGCGTTTAATGTGGTAATGTAATATAATGTCCGCCTCATTTTGTTCATCAGGAAAGAATAACCGTGTCGCCATGAAGATCTAATGACTTGAGTTCTTCGGGCGTCTTATTGAAACTAATATTTCCGAGTCACCTAAATGTTAACTTGAATAATACGCCCGGGGCGCTGAAGGTATTATATTCCTCAAGGAGAAGATTTTTATACTTTGCTGAAGAAACTTCTTCCCCGTGAAGAACCGAAGACTGCTATCTTTAGGTCTCCAGGCGTTTTATTGAAGATAACATTTTCAGTGCGTATTGGTTGCTAACTTCAATAATACGTCCGGAGCGCTTGAGGTTGTCTTCTAGAAGATTCACAATAGATGCAGATAACTCAAATCAATGTTTACGTGATTTTCGTTTTTTGTATTTTAAATGTGTAACTTTTCAGTGGTCGTTTCCGTCGTCGTTGAATTTTAACTTTTATGTGTCTGTGTTATTTGTTTGTGTGTTTTGTATTTTTGCCATATTTTTTAAGTCCATGTTATTTGTGCTCTAACCCTTTTTAGATTGTTATTATTTGAGAATCAACTTATCAATCAATCAAAGCTTGCGCTTATCTAACTACTTATATGACGTGTTGTACTGATGTCGATCCTTGTTCTTAACATGCAGTGGGTGACCCAAGGCACGGAGATGTTCAACCAGAAGCCAGAGCGCGGCATCGAGTTCCTGCAGGAGCATGGAGTGCTGACCACGCCGCTAGACCCGCACGAAGTCGCCATCTTCCTCAGAGAAAACCCGGATTTGGACAAGAAAATGATTCGTGAGTTTCATTGCCTAAATTGCCTAGTTTCTTTGCTTAAAGTTCAATGTTTTTTTTGTAATGTTTCAATAAAAAACGATTTCATTAATTGACCACTTAATATTTGTAGTAAGTTCCACCTACCCATTCATAGACTTAAGAAATAAAAAGGTTTATATTTATTTCTACATGTATGGATTCGATTTTAGGTTTGCCCAGAAAGTTTCTCGTAAATACGACATGGACTTATTTGTCGCTATCTCGTTGTACCAGGTGAATATATCTGCAAGCGCTCGTCTCGCGGTGAAGACGAGGACGGTGGTCCCTCAGTCCTGGGCGCCTTCGCCGACATCTTCGACTACGCCGGCTTGAGGATCGACCAGGCTCTGCGACTGTATCTGGAGACATTCAGACTGCCCGGAGAAGCACCACTCAACTTCCTCGTTATGGAACGATTCGCTGAACGGTGGCATGTCAGTAATATTCATTTTCTTGCTTTGCGATTTTTCACCAAATGACATATTATCTCTCTTTTGCTCATTTCATTCTTTTGTCAATTGAAATGCTATGCGGTAGTACTCCTACGATTTTATTTAACTATGGGTCTATGCGGTATGTAGACATTTAGCTCATAATAAAAAATAAAAAAAAACATACGAGATTGATTCTTGAAGTAGTTCTCGCCCCCACATCAGATAGTTTCTTATCAAAAGCACAGTATTTTCATATAACATTCGTTGTGTCTCATACAGAGCACGAACGGAGACCCATCCGCGAATACTGACGCGGCCTTCCGGCTGGTCTACTCCGTGATCATGCTGAACATGGACCAGCACAACCACAACGCCAAGAAACTCAACGTGCCCATGACCGTCGAGGACTTTGTCAAGAACCTCAGGGGGCTGAATGGATCTGAGGATTTCGATCAAATCATGCTTGAAGCTATATTCCATTCTATCAAGTGGGTTGTTTCTATTTGACTGAAATTTGATTAATAAATGAATTTGATCCGGCTTAGAAGATGGGTTAAGTCTTGTGTAGTAAAATAAAATTATATTCGAGATGGTTTTGCTATTATCCTGGAAAAAGGTCTCAGTTAGTCATAGCCCGAAATGTTAAATTTCGTTGTTATGGTTTTGTGGTTCACACAGGTTGAATTGCAATTATTGAAATCCTTCATGAATCATAAGTAAATGATACCTATGAAACTAGTAGGAGTACAAATATTTTAATTTTAACACAATGCTATATATTATGAATAATTCGTTAATTGACCTTTTAACTTACCTTTTCCTAGGAACGAAGAAATGGTGATGCCAGCGGAACGTACCGGTCTTGTACGTGAAGCTTACCTCTGGCGCGTGCTGCAGCGTCGTGGCGCTGGTAACGGCACCCGCTACCGCGCAGTGCCCGCCCACCACCAGCACCACGCGAGGCTGCTCACTGTCGCCTGCCCGCCCACCGTAAGTACCGCCCACATAACAACTACAACCTGTGGATGGATAAAATAGGGAATGATAACGTTTGAGTGCAAACATTTTTTGTCATAAATTACCATACAAAAGGTAAAAAAAAAATGAAAAGCACTTAAAAAAAGGACAAAATGTAACTCTACTTCTTGACATATTTTAAAATATAAAAAACTTTTTAATATTATAAAAAAAAAAACATATGTCGATGGATAAATCTCAAGATTTGAAGACACCGAGATCAAGATAAGACAATCCCTATCCCGGAGACGATTTTGATTTAATCCTTCAGTTTATTGTAACGATTAATTCAAAATCGTCTGCGGCGTGGTGGACTATTACTACATAGACACACAAGAAACAGCGGCAAGAATATGAAGACCACATAACTCGATTTCGTTTAATTTCTTTAATAAATGGTTGATGAACCTTGTGTTAGTCTGAACGGGGCTTTCGGACGCGTTTGACGTATCTCAATCTCAATATTGGTCAGTATGATAACTAAAACGGTATTGAACGCGGTTAGTTGCATTTTTTATTGATTTGTGTTTATGAGGAAATGTCACTTAAATTCGTTTTAGTTTGATTTAGTGGCGTTAACGATTGTAGAAATGTCGCTTCGCGTTACTTATCTGAAACCTTGCAACTGAACGGCTTTTGCTAAAGGATCTGCTTCACGACTTGCGATATTTCCTCATCAAATTACTAGCGCCATCTTGTGTTATTTTTCTTTTTAGTACGTTCTGGGTCTACAGGTTATGGAATGGTTCCAGAATGTCTTGCTGGACTTATTACATAACTTAAAGTTTATTATTAAAAAAAAAAATGTGTAATGTTTTTAGTTTTTATTGATATTGATGTTTTCGTAAGTTTCTTTACTCCGGAATTACTTTCGAATTAAGTCGTTTAGGCTTCACTGTGACACAAAAAACTTTGTAACAGTCTTCCCGGGGCGATAAAGATTTGTATTTGCTGTTCTGTGTGTAAATAACTGTATCTATTGAATTAATATATTTAATTAACCGCATTTCCTTTTTCTTTTGTGAATTTGTGAGTAGTGCCTTAGTAACGTACCTATATCTAATATTAATTTAGCAAGCAAAACTTATTAATTTTAGATTTAGACTGATTCTAATGATAATGATACCCCAGATGACGGCACTATCAGCAGCCTTCGAGCGCGCATCACCACCTACCGTCGAGGAGTTGGAGACCAACAAGTCTCGGGAGACGGGAGCCTTGATGGCACTGAACGGACTCGAACGCTGCGCCTCCCTTATCGCAAGACTACCATAAGTTTCATAAAAAAATTAAAATATAACTCTCGAATTAAAGTCATTAAGGACCCGCGTGTCGCCGGAGGTTTCATAGACGTTCAAATCACATACTCAAATGTCAGTCAGACATTCGAATGGTCCGTGTATCATGTAAATTAATGTTTGTTATTGGTTTAGCTCACGGTATTTTCTAAGCGATTATTATATTACTTTTTGTATATAATTTTATTTGTAGGAGTAGCACTGGGCCAGTCCAGCAAGGCGCAGTTTGCTCTACGCCGCGCATGCGCAGCGGCGGTGCGACACGCGGACTGCGTGCGCGACTCGCGGCGCCATCTGCTGGAGATTGTCAAGACACTTTATATTGGACGGCTCTTACCTAAGGTAGTGTATTACTAATAGTATTGTATGTTTTCAGAAAAATGTAAATAAATTCGCAGACTATCAAGAACATGAACTATTGAAGACTGCTATCTTTAGTTCTCCGGGCGTCTTATTGAAGCTAACATTTTCAGTGTGTCTTGGTTGCTAACTTCAATAATACGTCCGGGGTGCTGAAGGTTACTTCTAGAAGAATAACAAGCTATAAAGGTTCCAGTCAGATAAGAATTGGATACAGGATCGGAAGCATCGTGAATACTACTCTGTCTTTAGTTCTCCGGGCGTCTTGTTGAAGCTAACATTTTCGTGCGCTTTCGATGCTAACTTCAATAATACGTCCGGGGCGTTAAAGCCTTTCTGACCGAAGAATTACAACAGCTCAACAAGTCTTACTGCTTATTCTCGCTTAATAACACTTGTAGTTGTTCTCTAGTTTCCCATTGAAACAGTATTCAAATACTGCCTAGCAGGAACAACCAAACGAAAAAAAAAAAAACAAGTAGAATAATGACTTTTGTTTGTAGTACAGGTGTACTTGGTATTTGAATGTTGTCGTTTTTTGAAACACTTTTGTTTAACACTTATTTTTTTTACTTGCGTTTAATGTGGTAATGTAATATAATGTCCGCCTCATTTTGTTCATCAGGAAAGAATAACCGTGTCGCCATGAAGATCTAATGACTTGAGTTCTTCGGGCGTCTTATTGAAACTAATATTTCCGAGTCACCTTAATGTTAACTTGAATAATACGCCCGGGGCGCTGAAGGTATTATATTCCTCAAGGAGAAGATTTTTATACTTTGCTGAAGAAACTTCTTCCCCGTGAAGAACCGAAGACTGCTATCTTTAGGTCTCCAGGCGTTTTATTGAAGATAACATTTTCAGTGCGTATTGGTTTCTAACTTCAATAATACGTCCGGAGCGCTTGAGGTTGTCTTCTAGAAGATTCACAATAGATGCAGATAACTCAAATCAATGTTTACGTGATTTTCGTTTTTTGTATTTTAAATGTGTAACTTTTCAGTGGTCGTTTCCGTCGTCGTTGAATTTTAACTTTTATGTGTCTGTGTTATTTGTTTGTGTGTTTTGTATTTTTGCCATATTTTTTAAGTCCATGTTATTTGTGCTCTAACCCTTTTTAGATTGTTATTATTTGAGAATCAACTTATCAATCAATCAAAGCTTGCGCTTATCTAACTACTTATATGACGTGTTGTACTGATGTCGATCCTTGTTCTTAACATGCAGTGGGTGACCCAAGGCACGGAGATGTTCAACCAGAAGCCAGAGCGCGGCATCGAGTTCCTGCAGGAGCATGGAGTGCTGACCACGCCGCTAGACCCGCACGAAGTCGCCATCTTCCTCAGAGAAAACCCGGATTTGGACAAGAAAATGATTCGTGAGTTTCATTGCCTAAATTGCCTAGTTTCTTTGCTTAAAGTTCAATGTTTTTTTTGTAATGTTTCAATAAAAAACGATTTCATTAATTGACCACTTAATATTTGTAGTAAGTTCCACCTACCCATTCATAGACTTAAGAAATAAAAAGGTTTATATTTATTTCTACATGTATGGATTCGATTTTAGGTTTGCCCAGAAAGTTTCTCGTAAATACGACATGGACTTATTTGTCGCTATCTCGTTGTACCAGGTGAATATATCTGCAAGCGCTCGTCTCGCGGTGAAGACGAGGACGGTGGTCCCTCAGTCCTGGGCGCCTTCGCCGACATCTTCGACTACGCCGGCTTGAGGATCGACCAGGCTCTGCGACTGTATCTGGAGACATTCAGACTGCCCGGAGAAGCACCACTCAACTTCCTCGTTATGGAACGATTCGCTGAACGGTGGCATGTCAGTAATATTCATTTTCTTGCTTTGCGATTTTTCACCAAATGACATATTATCTCTCTTTTGCTCATTTCATTCTTTGTCAATTGAAATGCTATGCGGTAGTACTCCTACGATTTTATTTAACTATGGGTCTATGCGGTATGTAGACATTTAGCTCATAATAAAAAATAAAAAAAACATACGAGATTATTCTTGAAGTAGTTCTCGCCCCACATCAGATAGTTTCTTATCAAAAGCACAGTATTTTCATATAACATTCGTTGTGTCTCATACAGAGCACGAACGGAGACCCATCCGCGAATACTGACGCGGCCTTCCGGCTGGTCTACTCCGTGATCATGCTGAACATGGACCAGCACAACCACAACGCCAAGAAACTCAACGTGCCCATGACCGTCGAGACTTTGTCAAGAACCTCAGGGGGCTGAATGGATCTGAGGATTCGATCAAATCATGCTTAAGCTATATTCCATTCTATCAAGTGGGTTGTTTCTATTGACTGAAATTTGATTAATAAATGAATTTGATCCGGCTTAGAAGATGGGTTAAGTCTTGTGTAGTAAAATAAAATTATATTCGAGATGGTTTTGCTATTATCCTGGAAAAGGTCTCAGTTAGTCATAGCCCGAAATGTTAAATTTCGTTGTTATGGTTTTGTGGTTCACACAGGTTGAATTGCAATTATTGAAATCCTTCATGAATCATAAGTAAATGATACCTATGAAACTAGTAGGAGTACAAATATTTTAATTTTAACACAATGCTATATATTATGAATAATTCGTTAATTGACCTTTTAACTTACCTTTTCCTAGGAACGAAGAAATGGTGATGCCAGCGGAACGTACCGGTCTTGTACGTGAAGCTTACCTCTGGCGCGTGCTGCAGCGTCGTGGCGCTGGTAACGGCACCCGCTACCGCGCAGTGCCCGCCCACCACCAGCACCACGCGAGGCTGCTCACTGTCGCCTGCCCGCCCACCGTAAGTACCGCCCACATAACAACTACAACCTGTGGATGGATAAAATAGGGAATGATAACGTTTGAGTGCAAACATTTTTTGTCATAAATTACCATACAAAAGGTAAAAAAAAAATGAAAAGCACTTAAAAAAAGGACAAAATGTAACTCTACTTCTTGACATATTTTAAAATATAAAAAACTTTTTAATATTAAAAAAAAAAAACATATGTCGATGGATAAATCTCAAGATTTGAAGACACCGAGATCAAGATAAGACAATCCCTATCCCGGAGACGATTTTGATTTAATCCTTCAGTTTATTGTAACGATTAATTCAAAATCGTCTGCGGCGTGGTGGACTATTACTACATAGACACACAAGAAACAGCGGCAAGAATATGAAGACCACATAACTCGATTTCGTTTAATTTCTTTAATAAATGGTTGATGAACCTTGTGTTAGTCTGAACGGGGCTTTCGACGCGTTTGACGTATCTCAATCTCAATATAGTCTGCGT
>NW_020800507.1:0-13615 GCF_003590095.1 Trichoplusia ni | reverse complement strand
GCAATTCAACTGTTCTAAGTATTTCTTAGGACAGCATGTTGATCTCCTAGATATCAAACATTGCGTTCTGACTAAAAACATGGTGATCGTCCTCGTAAAGAATATAACTTATAACGATTGTGTAATACTTAAAATTATTCGTAGCACCCAAAAACATTTAGTCACGAAATTGACATTGAAATTGTTGAGTTGTAAGCATGCACAGCGACGAATTTTACGAGTTTTTTGACCCAGGCTTCTTTGTTGAAACAGAAAATACTTAGATAAAGTGACTATTAAGATACAGTATCAATTCGCTTGTTTTAGAGAGATAACCTCGGTTACAATAATTTAGAAGAAAAAGTTAAAACACTGAAATGTGTCCATATCTTTAAGTCTTTAAATACTTATGTCTCTTGCTTTAGTCGTAATTTTTTTTTCTTTTCCGTACAAAAGCTATAGTTATAAGTACACGGACGCCCAAAATAAAATGCATGTCTTGCATTATCTAAACAAAATATTATGTTCACTTTATCTTATTGCGAAACACTCCAATTTCCGTCGCGCCGCACCCGAGCGATCAAAGAAATTAACGTATCATTCTGGAGTTTTCGATACACACCCGAATGTACAAAAATATTTTTTGCGAAATTAAGGAAGTCAACACTGTTAGTGTATTTTGAATGTTTACACAGATATCGTTTTGTTAAATAAACATACTTGATAAGTTTACTAAAACGGTGTAGTAATTACAAAAAGTAGAGCATGTTATATGATATCAGGAATACGGTAGCATAACTACAAAATGACTGAAAAACACGTGTACTAGACGCAACAATGAACAAGTAATCGAAAATGCGTATGTGTCAGTAGACAATTTTCAACACAAAAGACATTAACGACGACTACATAATATAGTAATTTAAAACTGTTAAATAATTCCTTAATAGTAAATAGGCAGTGTAATGGGCAATGATTTATTTCAGGCGGCACGGTTTATAATGTGCAAGACATTATCAATATGTAAGCTGTGCGCTCAATTGTCTGAGATATTATTTAGAGTGATGAGGTCGGGTGCCCTTGAGGGATCGTTTACCGAATGTAGAGTACTTGGGAGATGGTGTCACTGTAAGATAGGATAAACAGGGGTTACTCTGTTTATTTGTTTGATTACTTACCGTTTTATCTTATCTCGTCCCTTCTACGAGTATCCAATACGTGTGTTGCCGACTTGTCGCCTCTTTGTTGAATGTGAACTGTCCTTCAACTTACATTAAGTTCATTCTATGATTTTGCACCTGAGCGTTCTGATAGGTATTACTCATTAACAACTTATTTGTAATTCAGATGTTATTTTGTGTATGCTTCAGTAAATCTATTTAAATCACTAGGTAACGCGATTACGAATACTGTCTGGTGTTTTGAAGTTATGTTTAAAACATTTAGATGTCGTACTTCTATTGTGGTTTATGTCTAGAAACTAATAAGCTCATAGGTATTAATTATGTACACAAGTGGGTTCAAACGTAAGCCTTAGTATATTTTGGAACTTATTCACTTGACACCAAAAGAGCGAAGAATGTGTATAACCTAGATCAACGCTTATCTAATTACTAAATAATATACTGCAGTGGCGCCTAGGTCAACTTGATCTTTAAACTTAATTGTGTTATTAGTTTGAGAGGCGAGATATATCTCGACTTTGCGAGAATATAGGTCTCAAATTAAGTAGTAATGAACTTTTATTAGCAATGTCAGTTGAATTGTTTATTTATTGACTTTAGAAATTATCAACTATATGCAATAAATAAGGTTCAAATAATACATACCTAAAGCGGGATTAAAAAAAGATTTCTCAGTAAATAATGTTAGTGGTGTGTGGTTACTGTATGTATATTACTTATACGTAATATATGCTATTGTGTTTATGGTGCATAACTCTAAATAAAAGCTTCTTTGAGCGAAGATTCACATACAGTTACTTATGAGCATAATATCATCCATCATTTTAACAACTGCGTCGACCAATGCATTAAGCTGGATCTAAGCTCACATACTTCGTCAAGCTAGTTACAGTACAGACGGGCCAAGTGCAACCATGCGAGAAACTGGCGAATCGATATAGAATTCTAAGTATTTTGTTGTATGTGGGGCAAGCGAGGCATCGGGCGTGTGTGTCTGTGGCTAAAGGCATACGGCCCACCGGCCATCATGAAAACCTCCCCGCGACGACCAATTACGAACGATTACCAATTACGAGGGTTCATACTTAGTACTATAAAACTAGATCGTCTAGACTTTCTTCTGTTGCTATGTTAGGTTAAAACTTGCATTTTGTACTCTAATACCCAGTTTATGGAAGGAAGAGATTTTAAAATAAAATTTTGACGCGTTGAAATTAAATGTCGACCGTCGAATGTTTCTTCTTTTGTTTTCTTATCACGTTGGTACCCATTAGATTTTGCATGAGTATATTAACTTTTAATCGAGGGTAGTACCTACCTAATACCAACGCATTTTTTTTCAAGATAAGTTTCTTGGTTTACTTGTGAAACTCACGCACGAGTACGATGGACGTTTCGATATCTCGTTTATGAGCGTCGCGCTGCGCAAATTAGTAAATATTTTAATTTATCTGAGCTAGCCATGAACTGGTCAAACCTTATATTCATTACTGGACTCATTGTTTATGATGAGGTTTACAATGAGAATAACAACTGAGATATTGTTTTGGTATGTATTTATATACCTTAATTTGTTAATAGCCTTGTTAATAGTTAATTACAAGACGTGTAATTTTACAGAGCTTGCATGATAGAGCCTCAATGTTAAAGCAATTCAGCTTTAATCTCAGTTTTATTAAAATTCTTGTCCAATTTAACTGGCCCAATTGGTTGCGAAATGAGAAATATAAGTTTAAATTTAAAAACATCAGCTGGATAAGGTTTTAAATATGACAATACAACACTGCAACAAACGCGTTCGCCATACCCACGTAGGTTAACTTTATATTACATGAACGGCAATAAATATTACTTTAACAGTGATAGGTTATAATTAAAGAAGAGTTATTTATAAAATGTTGCTCTAGTGAGTTATTTATGAATCTTAAAAATCATGCACGAACGAATGCAGCTCGGATACTAGCAAGCCGTGTCCACACTGACGAGAATTAGATTGCACATCGTATTCGAATACCAATTGTCGTAATCAACACTAATAACTACTTATTTGAAGTGCTATAAAAGCCATTGACAATTCGCAACAGGTTTGCGAAAGTCGAAATCCCGTTAAATTCCTATACCTGTTATGCATTCTTGCGAAATGCGAGGTCCGTTAAAATGGCAGCAAAGAAAATCACCGCATCTTAATACCGATACCTGTGGAGATCATATTAAGCTGTCACTGAGTGCAGTTAGGTGGTGAGGCGGAGGGCCGCCTCCTTGCGTGTCCGGTGCCTGCGGCGGCCGCGTAATGTTACGTAACGAGAGACAGTTACGTAAAGCCAATGTCAAGAGCGACGCGTCAACGTAGTGCTGCGCGGCGAGCGCCAGCCGCGCCGGCCAGCGCACGCCTGGGTCGACGACCGCGATACCAAACAAACTTCTTAAAGACAAAACTTGAACTTGAACAGAGATTTGAGGGGCCGATATAAGCAATGAGATTTAAAATATATCGACATGAGTAAATATTTGTTTTGGGTCAACAAACTCGAATGTTATTTTAAGTTTTGAGGTTTGTGAGGATATTGTAAGAATAGTAATGTTGTTGTGTACAGAGCACGCCCCCGCCTCTCGTGGACTGGTCCTGCGTGCCCACGCTGGTGTTGGCTGTGATTCTGGTGGTGGTGGCGGCCACGGCGCTGGCGGCGCGCACGGCTGACGGCAAGCAGAGCACGCGCCTGCCCGGCCCACAGCCGCTGCCCTTCCTTGGCACCAGATGGCTCTTCTGGAGCCGGTATAAGATGAATAAGCTCCATGAAGCTTATGAAGGTGAGATTAGAGAGAGGACATTGTTATAAACAAATAATGAAACTCTACAAACACAAAATTGGTGTAAGGCCGTGTCAGCCTGCTTGAGGTTGGTTGACTAGAATAAGCTAATATGGAGCTTACTATAGCAGAGTTACTTTTTGATTCTTTACTTTTTAATATCATAAATCGATGGTTACCGCAATCCGATAAGAAAATGAAAAGGTCCACTAATCAATATTCTAATGTGAGCAAAACTAAAGAACCGAACATCTGCCTGAACAACTATAGATAGTCAAGCTAGTTTGCAATGTGATACATACTCCATAACCATTGATATCAAGATAATATTTCGCATCATAAAATTAACGCCGCAAACATATTTAATTTAAAACGTGGGTTCGAAAGTGATAAAAATTCACATTTATCTAATCAAATTATTCAAAATTGGAAAATAACAGAAGGTAGCGATCATCGTGACGAATTTTTTAACAATTCAAAACATGATTGGCTATTATCGTTTATGGTCATATTTTTTAAAAGGATTGGCAATTTGATTATTGATTAAGGAGTGCAGTAAGAGCGATAATGACGCAGATTGCACATTTATGGCACCTATCATTGATTTCTTCGTAGGTCACAACATCAACAGCATTTCTATTTTATTTATTGCTCAAAATGTAAACTGTTTTGTACTTTGGGTAGGAACGCTTTTCTTTAAGTTGCAAATGCAGCGTCGAACTTAAATAGAGGCTTCAAAAATAAAAACCAACAGTATTTTCATTAGTCAGCTGGAGTTTTATGTGACTATTGTAGGAAAACAACTACATTTAAAAATACCTGACATAAAATAGTATCCGGTTCATTTCCATGACATTTTGTAAGTGAACAACAAGGTATGACGATTTGTTATTGCCTATGATTGCGCAAGAAAAACCTTTGGACTACCTACCTAAAGACAAATATGTTTATTTTAGGCTTTTGATTTTATATCTATCGACAGGAAAGCAAAAATACGTAAACATTTTACTATACAGAGAGCTATTAGTTGAGATTGTTACAGATATTATTTTGATGAGCAACCACCAAACAACCATAATTAGGTTACGAGAATAATACATATTAAATTAAGATAAATCACGGGCATAAATAGGTTGTCCTAGTTTTAAGAGACTCATTAATAGTTTAATTTATGTTTGTCCTACATAGATAAATGAAAATGAAGGTTTAGTGATGTAATAATGATAAAGGTACCTAGTGCACTTATTACGAGAAGGCAATCAAGTATCGTTCACTGGATAACGAAATAACTGAATAAAACTTTGAGGACTACAGATCTGCGAGTTGTCTTCTACTTCCTAAGGTCCATCTACTACATGAAGAAGGACCTAAGTTACAAACTTTGAGCAATTAAATGTTAATATAACTTTTGTAAACTGAGCTTTTGTTGCCAACCTTCGGTAGTAAAGCTAAAAGCTAGTTTACGGTCACAATGAGAGATTTGCACACAGACATGTTCAGGCGTTACGGGCCGGTATTCGTGGAGACGACTCCTGGGGGCGCTGCTGTGGTGTCGATCGCTGAGCGCGCGGCGCTAGAGGCTGTGCTGCGGGTAGGGTTGCCAACTTTTTTTACAAGAAAAAAAGTATATTCAGGTCTATGAAGATTATCAAACAGTATTTTAGAAAAACGAACAGTATTTTATTTATTTATTGCTTTAAATACATATTTTTTTGAGCTTCTCGCACAACGTATTAATTCACAATCTTTTTTAAAAATTTCATATGCCTCATCACAATTTATATCAAAGTTAAAATAAATGAGGAGCTCGTTTTTTATTAATTTGATGGATGCTCTGTTTCTATCATCCCGCCACTTAGCATTCATTACTGAAAAAACTCTTTCAGTAAATGCTGAGGTGGCGGGAACAGAAAGTAGATATGAGACTATTTTTGTAATGTTTTTAAATTCTTCTGCAGTGTTAACTAATAAATGGCTCCATTTTTGGCCAGTACTCATTTCAGTAAAATTTTTGTCTTCTGATATTTTCTCATAAATTACTTTAAAATTTGTTAATTCTGAATATAAATCATCCATACCAATATTGAGTCTATATAAATTTAGATTATCTATAATTTTCTCAAAATGATCAAATGTCACTGCAGACTTCAATGACAAACAGCTAATTAAAGAAAGCCAATTAGTCTGACTGAAATCGAACCATTTCTCTAAATACAAATTAGCCTTTTCAATAAAAAGTATAAAGTTATTAATAGTTCTATTAAAAACTTCTTGGGAAGACTCTCTAATGGTATTTAAAACTTTTTTTGTTTCATGGCCAAAATAATTATCATTTTTTCTTTGAATTAGCTCAGTCTTTAAACCAGTCATAGTGTTATAAACATCTAAAATTGTTACATCATTTCCTTCTAATTTCTTAATTGTTTTATTGAAAACATTTAATATATGACTAGCATACAGAAGGTAACTATAAATAACTTTATTTTTAACATTATCATCTAACATTAATAAATTTTGAATAACCATTGGACAGTCAACATCCAAATCAACAAAGTAATTACAAATTGGTATCCAATTAAGCAAAATTGTATCAATCGCTGGTAAAAGTGACAGCCAACGAGTTCCTATGTGTCGTTTTATTTCATGAAACTCTCCTTCAGCAAGTGCTACAAATCTTTTTAATTCTTCTCTTCTGCATGCTGACACAGAAAAATGGCTATAGATTTTTAATATAATGTTCTCAATGTCATAATTTAAACAATTCATAGCATGTTTCACTGAATTGTGTACAATATGGGCATGACAATTTCCTTTTATTAAATCTGGAATAACCTCTAAAATGTTTGTATATAATGAATGATTATGTCCAAAATTTGCATTAGTATTGTCAGCGCTAAAACCAGATATTTGACTGAAAGGAAGTTCCAAAGACTCTAAGGAGTTTTTAATTGCTGAAAACATACCATTGGCAGATTCATCTGGATTTTCATAAAAATCAATTAATTTTTGTTGTATTCCACTTTTAGGGGTAAAATATTGAACTACCAGAGGAAACAATTTAATATTTTTTTTATTGGAGGCATCAGTTTGCAGACAGTAAAATACATTGTCTTTATTTAACTGATCAATAACAGACTGCAAGGAATGTGGGCCAAGAACTTCGGTCACTAATGCCTCCATTTTTGTCCTAGCCAATCGTAAGTTAGTGGCTGTTTTGGAATCAACATAGATAATCTTATTTAATTTGATACTACAGTCCTGGCTATTGTATGATAAATTATGCTTGACAGTATGGTATGTCATCGCTAACTCAGCCGCTGCTAACTTGGTATCTTCATTAGAAGACAAGCCTGATGTAGAAGCAGAAGTTTTAGGAAAAAACTTTTGTAACAATCCACTAGATTTTCTCATTTCCATTTTTGCTTGGTGTTTTTTGCTGGTCAAGTGTTGTTTAACCTAAAAAAACGGAAACGAAATATAGTAAAATAGTTACCTAAAATATCTTATTATTTAAGCAAAAATTGATAAGTGGAAATCAAGCAAGATGCAAACGAAAGTTCCGAACCTGCCCAACACCTGCGTGAGAAATTGTAAATGTTAAAGCACACATTTTGCATTTAGCATTATATTCGCACAGTGGATCACTCGTTAACCAGTCATATTGGCATTCCCATTCGTGCTTATATTTTTGCTTTACCTTCGATAGTTTGGCTTTCTTTCTTGGCGTTGTAGGAGTAGTGTCACTATCACTTTCCATCTTTTGTACACTAAGCTTATCACTACAGGGTTCACTCCACACAAAAAAACGGTTAAATATTGATAACGAACTTAACGTAGTAGTAATTGTAACATACACGAATGACATGACACTGACAGTCTTGAATATTTGTCACTGACAGTGACAGTAGGCACACTGACAGTGACAGATTCGTTCAGAAACTTAGTGTGATTTGATTTGTTTTTAGCTGCAGCAGTGAGCGCGCAGTGAGCGCCCTCTGTCTGACAAAAAAAATTTTTGAGCGTCTGCTTCGATGCTGAAAACAGTATTTTTGTATACTTTTTTTTTGTAAAACAGTAAAAAGTATAATTTAGTGAAAAACAGTATAATACTGTTTAAAACAGTATAGTTGGCAACCCTAGCTGCGGGCGCCCGCTAAGCGCCCCTACCGCCCCCCCACCGAGATCGTGCAGACCTACCGCAGGAGCAGACCCGATAGATACGCCTCCACTGGACTAGTCAACGAGTGAGTAGTAATCTTTGAACTATGACACAAACAGTACAATACAGTTAGGTACATGAAATTAAGATGACAGATGTTTTCAGTGGTTCGTGAGATCGTAACGAAATTGAGGAGAACATGTTTTTTAAATATCAAACAAATGGGAAGTAAATGTAAAACGCTAGCAATATTTTGCATAATTCGGGCATTATTTTTAGGTTGAATTTTAGCCGACTAAATTACTTGAAAGCTAGACGAAATCCAATCCATTTAACAAATATGATTACAACACACTATGCCTACCGGTAAACAAGTTGTTTTTGTCTATTTTAAATACCTACCAATTAGCGATTATGGACACTAGACATAAAAATGGATATCGACAGGCTAAGCGATTAGTCATGAGCACGTGTGTGGTCGTCAAATTTCAATAAGCAACTTAAGTCACAAGGTAAAACAATTTATTGAAAATCTTTATCGTTATGCACGTTTTGAGACGAAACAATTTTAAGATAACGCCAATCATCTCATATTTGTGAGTAATTGACATGAATACCTAGTTACGACTAAATAGGTTATCTTCATAAGTAAGCATTCATTCACAACGGGTGGTTTGACCTCGGGCCCAACTATAGCAACACCATTGTCTGTCCCGTGTTCGTGATCTTTTGGCAACACTTTTGTACTTGCCAGTCACGTAGATTTTAAATAAAACTGCGCAGTTCCTTTGGCACTATAGTTTCATGACGATGCAATGTAACTATTTCCTGTCTAAGCGAAATAGGTTTTTCTAAATATTATCGGCAGTCCATCACGATATGCTCCGATGCTATATTGGTAGGCACTATTGATTAGAATCTTATTTAATGTTTCTTTTCAAATCGTTTTCAATAAAACAAGATACGATCTTCAACTACACTTGAAACAAAGCATGCTTCAAATAAAGCGTCTATTAAGATATTATCCGTTTAAAATTATGAGGAGTGTCTTTAATAGTTCTTAGAAAATGTGTTCCTGACGAACTTATGATTTGAAGGTAAATGTTTAAACAAGGACGTTTTATGTAAAGGAAATGACAGCCGTGCCTAACTTTTATTGCTTAATAGCGAGTATACAATTTATAAAATGATCACGTTTATTTGGCAAATGGAGCTTTCAAGGCCCGTGTAACAATTGCAATAAATCATATAGATAGCTTAGTGTATAGTGAACCTATATGTGACTGGGTTATATTTAAATAGTCAGTACAAGTCACATGGTCAAGGCTAGAAGAACCTTGTCTATTTCTCGGAACAGGTTTTTGCCGAGTTCGACCCAGATTGCATCTACAGGGTAAACAGTAGAATATCGGGTTCATTCTGTTTTTTTCGATTGTTTAAATTATAATCCTTACTATTATTATAAATGTGAAAGTGTGGATGTTTGTTACTCAATCGCGCAACAACGGCTTAACAGATTTGAATGAAATTTGGCATGCATATAGCCATTGACATGGAAACATAGGCCTTTTAACCCGATTTTTGAAATAGTTCCCGAGGGAACATTGAAAAGGTGTTTAAAAGCTATAAGATCACTAAGGGGATGTATTCCCATGGAAACGGGGACCACCGAACGCTGTAAACTGAAGTCCACGCAGACGGAGTCGCGGGCAACAGCTACTTTAATATATTTTGAGTATTAGTAAAGCAGCAAAGAAACAGCTATGACAGAATAATTTTATTACTATCGATGTTTATCAAAACTATAGGCCAATATGCAAGAGAGCTCTACCAGCTCCCCCTGACGAGATTAACGTATCTCTTCAATATCTTTTTTGTGTTTTCAGGCAAGGTGAAAAATGGCATCATCTTCGTCGTCATTTGACAGCGGAGTTGACGAGTCCCAACACCATGCAAGGCTTTTTACCAGAGCTGAACAATATCTGTGACGACTTCCTAGACTTGTTGGACTCCTGTCGCCGCAGCGATGGAACCGTGACTGGATTTGATCAACTGACCAATAGAATGGGATTGGAGTGTAAGTCGTTTGTGTTGCTTTACTATGTACCTACTGTTCCTAGGATTGCGGCGTATCAGAACTGGTAGAGCTTTCGGAGAACTTAGAACGGACACTTTTTATTGTTAGGTAGTTGGAAACTAAACTACTTAACCAATTTCCAAAAAGGTGTGCATGTTTTACAGCCTGTAAAAATGTTTTTTACAAGCTGTATATATGTATATAAGTATTATAAAGTGCTTGTTTGGTACCGGATTAAGCTCTTGGTATTTTGCACCGGAAGCAAAAAGATAAGCAGTAGAACGAAGTCCTTTGTGACATTCATCAGAAGTTCATTCCTATAACAGATCCAGTTCATGACAACATAATCATGTATTTATCGGACAACATTGAAATAACGAACACAAACATAGAAATTACTATTGTTCAGGAAATTTGATAATTTTATTAAAATATAAGCCTTGTTTGCATCAAACAACTGCATCCTATATCACTCAAATTGTCAACTGTCGCGTAAGTTCATGTGCGTATATATGGGTCTTAAATAGATTCAGAAAGTTGAGATAATAGTGACGAGAAAATGACGTCCGTCGAGATAAGAATGTAGGTCATAATGTAGTAGAAAATAACGTTAGATGGGTAGCGTAGTTGCGCGCACGTCGCTAGGAATGCAACAATAAACATCAGAAATGCATTATGAAATTGTACACTGCGCCACAGATTACATACTCGCATTCTGTGCTGAGTGGTTCAGCACAATGTTATCAGCTAATGAGCGGAAGTTATGTCGTTTATCTCACTTAAATGTTCTTTCAGCTTATGTTTTTCTTGACACGCGTCTAGTTTTTGTTACTGTTAGCGTCTGTAGCTTAAAAATAATTACATTAGGTAACTTACTGGTGTATTTTTGGTCGAATGTAATAACTTAATGAATTAATTACATCTTGGTGCTGGCCAACTGGCTAAGTTAGATCGAGCTAATTATCAACTTTGCGAGAGGCGCTCTTTTCAGCATCATAATTTTAAGTGGGACTATCCTAGCTGCTTTCTGGAAGTTACTCCACAGTATCGAGGTTTAGTTTATGCAATACTAAATCTTCACAATTATATTAATTATTGAATACAATAGAGTTGTGTTAACCTCAATTAGACCCTTTATTCTTATGTCATTTAAAATGAAGGTTATTTATCTAGAATTTTATGTCGTGAGAACGTTTATTTATTGGCTGCTGACCTGCATAGTCGAGAGTCGAGACAGTCTGTCAGTGTCTAGGACATATTTATAAGAATAGAGAATTCATATTGTAAATTGTTTCAAGTTAGTGGTTTATAGGTAGATAATTATAATCGTAGAGTTTTCTAAATAATATAGGTTGTAACAGCATCTATAAAAATATTTTGTTTGAGAAATGTAAGTCATACGAGAAGAAATATCTACAGGTAGAGCATAATTTTGCCAGCGACTGTACAGTATGTAATTGGGTTTACCTCTGGATACGAATACGCGATTACAGTCATAGTTGGAAATGAGCGTGTCTGATTGCGGCAGCTCGCACCCAGGACCAATTACTTCGAGTATGTAGCTTCGTCTATAAGGGGTACTGGTTTTATGATTGTTAATGAATGTTTTCAGCGGTATGTGGCCTTATGTTGGGCTCAAGGCTTGGCTTTTTGGAGCGGTGGATGTCGGGGAGAGCGGCGACCCTGGCGGCCGCCGTCAAGGCTCACTTCAGGGCCCAGAGGGACTCTTACTACGGAGCACCGCTGTGGAAGTTCGCACCCACAACACTCTACAGAACATTCGTCAAGAGCGAGGAGACTATTCATACGTGAGTTAGTTCGCAGTTTAAAATAAATGAATCACTTGCCTTTGCATTAATTAGTTCCGTTAATGGCTGATTGATTTATCGGTCATATATCACAGCTGACAGTGTTTGTTATAAGACAATAATACGCTTTAACCCTCAATGTGAGATGATATAAATGGTTATTTACAGAAATTATACCCTAGGTAGGTATGCAGTTCAAGTTCAAATTGAGTAGGTATTAAAGTTCCTTAGATCATGCAAGTGTTTCTCAAGGAGTCTCTGATATTACTGGTGATCTCTTTTACAAGGGTCAGGTGCGTAGTATCGTTATCTTACGACATGTATGAATGTATTAACCTTAAGAAACATATCTATGTCGTCTTTGTAAGAATATTTGTATTCCTAATCTGAGGGCCCTCTTAAAGTAGTTGTGGAAAAGAGACGCCGCTCTATGTGTATTACTCTGTCTCACTCCTACAGCTGTCATAATGTTACTTTAGGGCGTGCTGGTAGACCCCCATTTAAATTTACTGCGAAGAATATTTTGCGCACTGTTGGCTCTATCTTCATCTCTTATGGCATCATAACCCAAAATATGGCTGATGATTTGGCCGATTAAAAAAAAGACATTAGTCTACAAGAGCATTGGCCTTGACCGATTGTTCTGACTAGTAGGTATGTGCATGGTCCAAGGTCAGGAAGCATTCGCGGTGGTCGCACGAGATCACTGTCTGGCGGTGTGATACACATATGAGTAATAAATGACAACAAAAACCCGCAGCTCCGAGAATTATAACGCGATATCATTATTTTAAATTGGTTAAGATTGTGCTATTTTTAAAACCTATAATTATAAAATCTGTTTGTTCTATTTCAGTAAAGAGTGTATATTCGTGGTCTGAAATTTAATATGGGTGGAAGTAGATTTTTATAAGGTCCGCGTACCTGAGTATAGATTGCAATCTGTACAACCTTTTTCTCCATGTCGAAAAGTCGTTTTTTTGTGATCTAGGTAACGTGTATAACATTAGCAACATAAATAACCGTAAAATGTACATGAAAAAAGCTTTTCCTCCTCCATTCGTCTGAATTATCTGCCCTAAATGGAACAGTGAAATCCTGACTTAACAGTTTGCAAAACTGAATTCCTTAACCACCAACAAAAATATATATATTTACGTAAAAACACTCGTATTTCACCTGTTTAATGTTCCGGGACGACTATTACGTCCAACTAGCTCAGTTAGTAGGCAATTAGTATAATACAATACTTTTAAGAAGAATATTGCAAAATTTTAGATAGGCAAGTACGCCACAACGGCAATTAAATTTCACGTTAGCACAGGCGGATTCAACAAGTTTTTACCTACGTCTGCGAAAAATTATGGCCTATTTTGCCTCTCGAGCTAACGCAGCCTATAGGGAAGTATGCCTCTGGACATAGGGCAACCAATCAAAACACATTAGACATGCATTCAAAAATAATAATACCATAATTGTTGGCAGGATAGTATCGGAGCTTATGGAAGAGGCGAAGATCAAGAAACAAGGTTCTGCCAATGATGACGGCATGAGAGAGATTTTTCTGAGGATCCTGGAGAACCCCGCGCTCGACAACAGG